>NC_069504.1:691430108-691730108 GCF_027579735.1 Bombina bombina | reverse complement strand
TTTGACCGTGTTAACGTATTTCCCCATAGACTTAAATTTAGCAAGAAAAGTGGGGAAAAAACACCCCACTTGCGTGCAAACCCAATCCTATTTTCTCAAGTGCGCTAACCCAACATTAAAATATGAATATTTCACATTCCAAAGTTCTTCACTCAGCAGAATATGTTCTATTTATTCAGAAAAAGATATGTATATATATATATATATATATATATATATATATATATATATAGGGTAGCTGAAAGAAGGGAGTCACTCACAGGGTCTTGAATCCAAAATACCAATGTATTTATTGACGTTTCGGGGTTGCCCCTGTTTTCAAAATAAACATACAAACCAAAAAGGCACTCACCCCCCTATATACCCCTACCAATCAAAAAACACCACTCGTTGGCAATCACAGCCGCAACCGGAAGTTACACAGCGTCACGTGACGTCAACATTACATGCATTACCATGGCAACTTGACGTGATGCAGCGACGAACCAATGTGAAATTTAAAAACAATAATAACAGCTGTTAAAAATGTTAATGAATAATAACAGGATCAGATATGTGTTAAAGCGCTAGAGAGTGTGGACATATAATACATCATAGCAATGCAAGTAAATTGTTAGTGCAAGGATTATTTGATCAGCACCAATAGTGGGCTATGAGGACATCAAACAGTATACTAGGGCCAAATAACTATATATACTCTCTAACTTGTCATACAAACAAAGTGTAATCAATGTATAATGATGTCACAGTTTATCATAAAAAATAATAATATCATATATACAGGCAGGTTATTGTTCTAAGACGATAAGCGTCCAAGTGTCCAATACTAAGTGATAGTAAACAGAGTAACATAGACGAATGTGGACTCTTACACAATTTCTGATGAAAAGATAGGCAGGGTAAATAGTATAGATGCAGAGACCACCCAGGAGGGGCAGGTACACAAGGAATTGATCATCAACCTTAGTGGACACATACTCACGGATGAAGAGAGGAGTGTCCTGAACAAAGGACTATCCTTCATTCCAACAGCAAAACCTGATGCCTTCAATCTATATGTGGATGTACAACGCTTTACACATTCCCTTAGGCTTAAAGAGCATTTTGGCACCTCAACCAATTAAGAACCAGGAATGGTGTTTAGGGGTAAAAGCACGTATGACCCCAATAGCAATAATCCTTTGATAAAACAGTTTTCAAGGCTGCTATGGCAGACTAGTGAAGAGAACTGTAGGACACATACAGCACAGAGATATAACTTGACGATTAAAGAAAGAAAAGCACTCAGGGACTTACAACGTGACCCCAATATTGTATTGAGAGAGGCGGACAAAGGTGGTGCTGTGGTCATACAAGACTACATAGACTACAAAAAAGAGGTGATGAGACCGCTGGATGATAAAGACACCTACAACACGCTTAGGGGGATCCCACTAAGGAGTTCAAGAGTCTACTAGATGAGCTTATTCAACAATTATACAACTATAACCTATGGTCCGGAATATATCTTCTTTCTTATTGGACTCAGCTGCCATGATCAGATTACTATTAGAGTTACCCCCATTGACTGAAGAAGTTCTGCTGGTCACTTTGGATGTGACCAGCCTATACACAGTCATACCACACCAGGAAGGAATAGCAGCGACCAGGAGACAACTGGCCAGATACCCCTATATTGGCCCTCCAGCAGAAGCTGTGTGCGAAATGCTAAGAATGTGCTTGGAACTCAATTACTTTCGCTTCAAACGCGCATTCTATCTACAAATAGCTTGAACGGCTATGGGGTCGAATATGGGCCCATCGTACGCCAACTTATTTATGGTGGAGATAGAAAATGGGGGTACAGAATTATTCCATGACCCTAGGATTCATCTATTCAAGAGGTATATAGACGATCTGTTTCTACTATGGAAGGGCACTGAGTATGAACTATTACAATGGTTTGAGGAACTAAATGGGGTCCACCCAACTGTGAAATTCAAAATGACTTACGATAGAGAATCTGTGGACTTCCTTGACATAAGAATCATCCGACAGGGGGAAATTTTGATTACCACCCTCTTCAGCAAGCCCACGGACAAGAACTCACTTCTGTGCGCCTCTAGTTGCCACCCATCTACCTTGAAGAGAGCACTTCCCATCTCCTAATTTAAAAGGGTGACCAGAAATAACACCAGTACGAAACGTAGGGATATTCAAATGACAGAGATGCAGAAAAAATTAATTCAGAGGGGCTACAGCAGTAGGATCTTGAAAAATAGCAGAGAATCAACTAAGATGGATACTCAAAGACAACTTCTCTACAAGAATAAAAACAAAGACAAAGAGAGCAAGTTGACCTTTACCACAACTTACACGATGGGTAAGGAGGGCATAGCTGAGACACTGCGCAACAACTGGAACCTCCTGACTACAGATAGGGACCTACCTTTCAAGAGCATGCCGCCACCCAGGGTTGGATACCGCAGGGCCTACTCACTTAGGCCTAGATTTGGAGTTTGGCGGTAGCCGTGAAAACCAGCGTTAGAGGCTCCTAACACTGGTTTTAGGCTACCTCCGGTATTTGGAGTCACTCAAAATAGGGTCTAACACTCACTTTTCAGCCGCGACTTTTCCATGCCGCAGATCCCCTTACGTCAATTGCGTATCCTATCTTTTCAATGGGATTTTTCTAACTCCGGTATTTAGAGTCGTGTCTAAAGTGAGCGTTAGAAATCTAACGACAAAACTCCAGCCGCAGAAAAAAGTCAGTAGTTAAGAGCTTTCTGGGCTAACGCCGGTTCATAAAGCTCTTAACTACTGTACTCTAAAGTACACCCATAAACTACCTATGTACCCCTAAACTGAGGTCCCCCCACATCGCCGCCACTCGATTACATTTTTTTAACCCCTAATCTGCCGACCGCCACCTACGTTATCCTTATGTACCCCTAATCTGCTGCACCTAACACCGCCGACCCCTATATTATATTTATTAACCCCTAATCTGCCCCCCGCAACGTCGCCGCCAGCTACCTACACTTATTAACCCCTAATCTGCCGTCCGCACGCCGCCGCCAGCTACATTATCCCTATGTACCCCTAATCTGCTGCCCTAACATCGCCGACCCCTATATTATATTTATTAACCCCTAACCTGCCCCCCACAACATCGCCGCCACCTACCTACAATAATTAACCCCTAATCTGCCGACCGCAAAGAGCCGCCAGCTACATTATAGCTATGTACCCCTAATCTGCTGCCCCTAACACCGCCGACCCCTATATTATATTTATTAACACCTAACCTGCCCTCCCTAACATCGCCGACACCTAACTTCAATTATTAACCCCTAATCTGCCGACCGAATCTCACCGCTATTCTAATAAATGTATTAACCCCTAAAGCTAAGTCTAACCCTAACACTAACACCCCCCTAAGTTAAATATAATTTACATCTAACGAAATTAATTAACTCTTATTAAATAAATTATTCCTATTTAAAGCTAAATACTTACCTGTAAAATAAATCCTAATATAGCTACACTATAAATTATTATTATATTATAGCTATTTTAGGATTAATATTTATTTTACAGGTAACTTTGCATTTAGTTTAACCAGGTACAATAGCTATTAAATAGTTAAGAACTATTTAATAGCTAAAATAGTTAAAATAATTACAAATTTACCTGTAAAATAAATCCTAACCTAAGTTACAATTAAACCTAACACTACACTATCAATAAATTAATTAAATAAAATACCTACAATTACCTACAATTAAACCTAACACTACACTATCAATAAATAAATTAAATACAATACCTACAAATAACTACAATGAAATAAACTAACTAAAGTACAAAAAATAAAAAAGAACTAAGTTACAAAAAATAAAAAAATATTTACAAACATAAGAAAAATATTACAACAATTTTAAACTAATTACACCTACTCTAAGCCCCCTAATAAAATAACAAAGCCCCCCAAAATAAAAAAATGCCCTACCCTATTCTAGATTACTAAAGTTCAAAGCTCTTTTACCTTACCAGCCCTGAACAGGGCCCTTTGCGGGGCATGCCCCAAGAAGTTCAGCTCTTTTGCCTGTAAAAAAAACCATACAATACCCCCCCCCCAACATTACAACCCACCACCCACATACCCCTAATCTAACCCAAACCCCCCTTAAATAAACCTAACACTAAGCCCCTGAAGATCTCCCTACCTTATCTTCACCTCACCGGGTTCAGCGATCGGTCCAGAAGAGGGTCCGAAGTTTTGATCCAAGCGGAGCAAGAAGAGGTCCTCCATCCGGTAGAAGTCTTCATCCAAGCGGGGCAGAAGAGGTCTTCCATCCGATTGAAGTCTTCATCCAAGCGGGATCTTCTATGGTCATCCATCCGGAGCGGAGCGGCAGGATCCTGAAGACCTCCGACGCGGAACATCCATCCTGGCCGACGACTGAATGACGAATGACGGTTCCTTTAAATGACGTCATCCAAGATGGCGTCCCTCGAATTCCGATTGGCTGATAGGATTCTATCAGCCAATCGGAATTAAGGTAGGAATATTCTGATTGGCTGATGGAATCAGCCAATCAGAATCAAGTTCAATCCGATTGGCTGATTGGATCTTAGGTTAGGATTTATTTTACAGGTAAATTTGTAATTATTTTAACTATTTTAGCTATTAAATAGTTCTTAACTATTTAATAGCTATTGTACCTGGTTAAAATAAATACAAAGTTACCTGTAAAATAAATATTAATCCTAAAATAGCTATAATATAATAATAATTTATATTGTAGCTATATTAGGATTTATTTTACAGGTAAGTATTTAGCTTTAAATAGGAATAATTTATTTAATAAGAGTTAATTAATTTCGTTAGATTAAAATTATATTTAACTTAGGGGGGTGTTAGTGTTAGACTTAGCTTTAGGGGTTAATACATTTATTAGAATAGCGGTGAGCTCCAGTCGGCAGATTAGGGGTTAATAATTGAAGTTAGGTGTCGGCGATGTTAGGGAGGGCAGATTAGGGGTTAATACTATTTATTATAGGGTTAGTGAGGCGGATTAGGGGTTAATAACTTTATAATAATAGCGGTGCGGTCCGCTCAGCAGATTAGGGGTTAATAAGTGTAGGCAGGTGGAGGCGACGTTGTGGGGGGCAGATTAGGGGTTAATAAATATAATATAGGGGTCGGCGATGTTAGGGCAGCAGATTAGGGGTACATAGGGATAATGTAAGTAGCGGCGGTTTACGAAGCGGCAGATTAGGGGTTAATAATAATATGCAGGGGTCAGCGATAGCGGGGGCGGCAGATTAGGGGTTAATAAGTGTAAGGTTAGGGTTGTTTAAGCTCGGGGTACATGTTAGAGTGTTAGGTGCAGACGTAGGAAGTGTTTCCCCATAGCAAACAATAGGGCTGCGTTAGGAGCTGAACGCGGCTTTTTTGCAGGTGTTTTTTTTCAGCTCAAACAGCCCCATTGTTTCCTATGGGGGAATCGTGCACGAGCACGTTTTTGAGGCTGGCCGCTTGCGTAAGCAACTCTGGTATCGAGAGTTGAAGCTGCGTTAAATATGCTCTATGCTCCTTTTCTGGAGCCTAACGCAGCCTTTATGTGGACTCTCAATACCAGAGTTATTTTTATGGTGCGGCCAGAAAAAAGCCGGCGTTAGCTTTTCGGGTCCTTACCGACAAAACTCTAAATCTAGCCGTTAGAGATCAACTCATCAAAACGGATCCCATTAATTGCTACAACAGCGCAACCTGGTTGAAGACAAAACCGGGGTGTTTTCGATGTTTGGGCTGCACCACATGTGGAGGACTTACCACAGGTAACTACTTTAGTCACCCATACGCAACAAAAAAATACAAGATCCGGCACAGAGTAACTTGTACCACAAAATTCATAGTGTATCTGCTCCACTGCATTTGTGGGATGTTTTATGTGGGCAAAGCAGTGGACGATCTCTGTACCAGGATGGCTAACCACCATTTAGCCATATGGGCTGCCCTGGACAAGGGAACCTCGGACCAGCCTGTGGCCAGACATTTCATTGAAGCGGGCCATAAAATCACTGACCTTAAATACATTATCATCGACCACATCCCTCCCCCACCAGAGGTGGAGACAGGACTAAAACCCTCTAACAAAGGGAGACGAGGTGGATCTTTAATTTGGGAACTATGACCCCTAGGGGTCTTAATGTACACCTGGACTGGCATTACTGCCTATAGTGAGCTCGATGATAGCATTGTAATATAATATAGTATTTATTGCTTTAGATTCTAAGTCACTTTCTGCAGCAGCCATGTTCTGAGGCATTTAATTAGTAATGTATCCTTTCCTCTGGTGTATCTTGGATACTCTGCGTCTATACTATTTACCCTGCCTATCTTTTCTTCAGAAATTGTGTAAGAGTCCAGATTTGTCTATGTTACTGTTGACACTTTGACGCTTATCGTCTTAGAACAATAACCTGCCTTTATATATGATATTATTATTTTTTATTACGACCTGTGACATCATTATACATTGATTACACTTTGCTTGTATGACAATTTAGAGAGTATATATAGTTATTTGGCCCTAGTATACTGTTTGATGTCCTCATAGCCCACTATTGCTGCTGATCAAATAATCCTTGCACTAACAATTTACTTGCATTGCTATGATGTATTATATGTCCACACCCTCTAGCGCTTTAACACATATCTGATCCTGTTATTATTCATTAACATTTGTAACAGCTGTTATAATTGTTTTTAAATTTCACATTGGTTCGTCACTGCATCACATCCGGTTGCCATGGTAATGCATGTGACGTTGACATCACGTGATGCTGTGTAACTTCCGGTTGCGGCCATGATTGCCAACGAGTGGTGTTTTTTGATTGGTAGGGGTATATAGGGGGGTATGTGCTTGTTCGGTTTGTATGCTTATTTTGAAAATGGGGGCAACCCCGAAAAGTCAATAAATACATTGGTATTTTTGATTCAAGACCCTGTGAGTGACTCCCTTCTTTCAGCTACCCTGTATTCTTCTTGGAGTGTACCCAGGGCACCATGGGCCAGATTGGGCCTTACAGCTTCACCAGGATTGCTTCTACCATTTCTCCTATTCTTACATATATATATATATATATATATATATATATATATATATATATATATATATATATATATATATATATATATTTATTTACAGTATCTCACAAAAGTGAGTACACCCCTCACATTTTTGTAAATATTGTATTATATCTTTTCATGTGACAACACTGAAGAAATGGCACTTTGCTGCAGTGTACAGCCTGTATAACATTGTAAATTTGTTGTCCCCTCAAAATAACTCAACACTCAGCCATTAATGTCTAAACCGTTTGTCAACAAAAGTGAGTACACCCCTAAGTGGAAATGTCCAAATTGGGCCTAAAGTGTAAATATTTTGTGTGGCCACCATTATTTTCCAGCACTGCCTTAACCCTCTTGGGCATGGAGTTTACTAGAGCTTCACAGGTTGCCAATGAAGTCCTCTTCCCCTCCTCCATGACGACATCACGGAGCTGGTGGATGTTAGAGACCTTGCGCACCCCCACCTTCCATTTGAGGATGTCCCACAGATGCTCAATAGGGTTGAGATCTGGAGACATGCTTTGCCAGTCCATTACCTTTACCCTCAGCTTCTTTAGAAAGGTAGTGGTCATCTTGGAGGTGTGTTTGGGGTCGTTATCATGTTGGAATACTGCCCTGCGGCCCAGTCTCTAAAGGGAGGGAATCCTGTTCTGCTTCAGTATGCCACAGTTCATGTTGGCATTCATGGTTCCCTCAATGAACTGAAGCTCCCCAGTGCCGGCAGCACTCATGCAGGCCCAGAACATGACACTCCCACCACCATGCTTGACTGTAGGCAAGACACACTTGTCTTTGTAATCCTCACCTGGTTGCCGCCACACACACTTGAGACCATCTGAACCATATATGTTTATCTTGGTGTCATCGGACCACAGGACATAGTTCCAGTAATCCATGTCCTTAGTCTGCTTGTCTTCAGCAAACTGTTTGTGGGATTTCTTGTGCATCATCTTTAGAAGAGGCTTCCTTCTGGGAGGACAGCCATGCAGACCAATTTGATGCAGTGTGTGGTGTATGGTCTGAGCACTGACAGGCTGACCCCCCACCCTTCAAACTCTGCAGCAATGCTGGCAACACTCATATGTCTATTTCTCAAAGACAACCTCAGGATATGACGCTGAGCATGTGCACTTAATATCTTTGGTCGATCATGGCGAGGCCTGTTCTGAGTGGAACCTGTTCTGTGAAACCGCTGTATGGTCTTGCCCACTGTGCTGCAGCTCAGTTTCAGGGCCTTGGCAATCTTCTTATAGCCTAGGCCATCTTTATGTAGAGCAAAAATTCTTTTTTTTCAGATCCTTAGAGAGTTCTTTGCCATGAGGTGCCATTTTGAACTTCCAGTGACCAGTATGAGAGAGTGTTAGAGTGATACAAACAAATTTAACACACCTGCTCCCCATTCACACCTGAGACCTTGTAACACTAACGAGTCACATGACACCAGGGAGGGAAAATGGCTAATTGGGCCGATTACACTGTTATACAGGCTGGACACTGACTATTTTACATTGTAGCAAAGTGTCATTTCTTCAGTGTTGTCACATGAAAACATCAACATTTATTCATTGTCCAAAAAATGGAATTTAAGATAACATCGAAGATGCCAAATAAGTAATCAGTAGAATCACAGCATTAAAAATGCTAACATGTTTTGGCGCTGGTACGTAATTATAGCTAGTGAGTATACCTGTTACATGACCTGTATCAAACGATCATTGGTTAAAAACAACTAATGCTGTCTCCCTGTGATTAACATATTTAAAGGTATATTATATATTACCATATGCCTATATTGCTGCATGTTAAATGCATAAATGTCTATAATTGAAAAAACATTTATCCTTTACAGTAAACATCAAAGAAGCTTAGTAAATAAGCAAACATACAGACTTGGAAAAGGTATAATCAAAATACAAAAATAAATATATATGTGTAGATACAGATAAAAAGTCTATCCTATTAAAATCTAACTAAAAACAATAGAGTATAAGTGTGACTACGATGTAATTGACTTATCCTAAAGATAAACTGCGTGTGCTGTGTATACAGCTCTATGAAGTTACAGGAGTGAAAAAAACCTCCGGTAAAATCTTACTTGAGGTATACACTGCAATATGGCTAAATAGTAGAATGAATGGGCTGATGTAGAAGGAATTAATTACATAAAGCACTTATCTATGTAAGCCAAGTCTATCTATTAGAGCACCAGCTTTTTAAAGTACCCATATACATTTGTGATAGGGGATCCATTTCATGACAATGTTTAGTTTATATTTACACATAAAACACAATGCTTATTTCCAATAAATAATTAAATCGTACTTAGTGTTCATTCCATATGGAACTCTTGTACCTAACCTTAGATCCAGTACATCTCCCTCTTGCCCAGCAGTCTGTCCCTATCCCCTCCTCTAGAGGGGGTTAACACTTTCTCAATAGCCTGCTACGGAAAGGTGGTCAATGTTTTATTGTGCTTTCTTGCAAAATGCTGAACAAGAGGGGTAGGGGCCTCTCTCAAACTTATTGTTGGTAAATAGTTTCTGATACGAGTATTCACGTAATTTGAAGTTAACCCTAAATATTGAGTTTGACATTCAATACATGTTATTACATAAACAACATATGAAGTTGTACAGTTGAGACATGACTCAATCCTGTACTCATTGATTGAAAATTCAACAAAACCAGGGCATATTCACATGGTCTAGATCTTCTCCTGCCGCATCTAAACATTCCTTTATGTTGGAGCCAGGAGCTTGGAGCCCGGTTCCCTATTTTTGGTAGACTAGAAGGGGATAAAAAAATTCCTAAAGTCTTGCTCTTCCTATAGGAGCATTTAAGCCCCCTGTCAACACTGTTGACCAGACCATCAGCAGCAGCCAGAAGCCTAAAATGCTTCTTAACAATCTTACAGATATCCTTGTATTGGGCACTATAATCTGGTACAAAATAAGTACCCTCTCCTTTCCTTCTTTTAGATTCAATATCAGTTGTTCTATTTTTAAGAAGAGTCTTTTTGTCTAATCTGGCCACCTGATTTTGAGCTCTATCCAGTATTATTATTGAATAGAGCCTTTCTTTTAGTGTCCTTCTTAGAGCTTCACTCTGCCATAGGCCTCATCCTCGGAGCAATTTCTTTTTAATCTTATAAACTGGCCTTTGGCCACCGAGAATAGCACATGTGGAGGATGACAGCTCCTGGCGTGCAGAAGTGTGTTTTATGTGGTTGGCTTATGGTAGGTATTGCTTGTAATATAACCATTCTTATTGCCTGTCAGAGCCAAATCCAGGAAACAGATCTTAGTTTCATGGTGTTCAAAAGTAAATCTTAGACCCATATTGTTGTTATTAATTTCACTCATAAATGACCCCAGCTCTTCATCTGTACCTTGCCATATGAGCAACAGATCATCTATTTATCTTCTGTAAAATACAAAATTGTCCTTGTATTCATTTCTATCTCCAAAGATGTGGGACAGCTACCACCATCTCATATACAAATTGGCAAATGATGGAGCGAATTTAGCGCCCATCGCTGTCCCACACCTCTGGAGATAAAACTGCCCTTCAAACTTAAAGTAATTGTGCATCAGAAGATACCTTGTCACCTTGAGTATAAAATTACTCAAATTTTCTGTAAAGTCTGTAAAGGTCTCTAAGAAAAAGGCTATTGCCTCAAGCCGTTTCTCATGAGGTATAGAAGAGTAGAGTGCCACCACATCAACCATCTGTAGCGGCCATCTACCCATTCCTGCTCCCCCAACAAGTTAATAACATGTTTGGTATCCCTTAAGTAACTCTGAAGCCTAATTATTATAGGGTTCAGAATGGCATCAAGCCATTATGATAGATGTTCATATATGGAACCAAGGTGGCCTTGTATATTCACAAGGGTTTTGTGCACCTTTGGAAGATGGTAGAAGATGAGAACCACAGGGTGTTCAATGAATAGATAGTCTCTTGTGGACAAATTTATGTGCCCATCTTCCAATCCATCATCCAAAAGTGTTTTCAATACTCCCTGATATAACCTAGTGGGGTCTCCAGATAGGGGAGCACAATTCTTTGTATCCTGTAATTGCCGGAGAGCTTAATATGTATAGTCTTCTCTACTCAGGACGACTATTGAGTCCGCTTTATCAGCCTTGCATATGACTATGTCATTCCTATTTTTAAGCTCATTGAGGGCTTTCCTTTCCCTGTGTGACAAATTGTCTGTCTTTTCTACATTTGAATTCACAACTGAGAGATCATTTTCCACCCTTCTGTAAAAGGTTTCTATAATATAGTACCCCTATGTTGTATTGGTGTCATGTACTGTTCCTTTAAGGTTCCTTAATTACTTGAGGATTCAGCTGCCTTTAAAAGGAGGCAGGGTTTCCTTTCCAAATTGCTTGGAAATTTGTTTGCAACAGATCCTGGCCGTCTGCTTGTGATATCTAAAGCCATTTAAATCTCCCTTTTTGATTATTAATTTTATTCACTTACTCTCTTTGTATTAACTGTTATTCTGTGGAAAAAACCTTCTTTGCATTTACAGCTTCTACTTGCTGTTTAAGTTTGCTTCTGAGAGAAGTGTACTGCAGCTGACATCACAGCCTCTTTCCTGAGCTGGAGCAGTTCTGCCTGAGAGATCTTTGTTCCAGTTTGTTTGCACTGATCACGCTGTGCTGCAAACCTACCTCTGTTACGGATTTAAGCTCCAGGAGATTCAGACCTCTCTGAACAATCCAGATTACCTTCCAAGCACAGATTGCAATCTAACCAAGTAAGAACTAACATACTGTGACACCTGTTACTTGTTTCTTTGGGAAATGTACTTTGTATCTAGTGGATATTCTAAGTCTTTCCTGTTCCTTTTGAAATATATGCACCAAAGTGAACTGCTGTAATGAAATTCTCCTGAACATTCTCTTACTAACTTTATACTTTCTGGATGTAATGAGAGATTCTCACTCAGAATTTAAACTACTTTTGCTGTAATACTTTCATCCTGTTAACCGGTTTTAGTTCTAAGAGCTTATGTTATGTATACATATCAGTATAAACTTTTTCCTAGGGAAATAAGAGACTCTTTAGGTTGGTTGACTGTATATAGAATTGAAAACTGTAGTAAGCAACAATTAAAATATATGAATCTGTTGCACTACAGATGCTACAAATTGTCAGAAATGTATTAATATTTGCTGCTAACCTCTCTACAAATAGATCCATACTGCAGTATCCTGACAATGGGGTAAAATTCTGATGCTTATTTGAAGCACTGAATTCATTCACTGAAGGCTTGTTGTGATCTCTATTACTTTCAGTTGACAAGGTACTCAATGTGTTTAAATCACACGCAGCTCTAAAAGTAATTGCATTCAAATCACTACTCAAGGTACATGGTGGCATTTCATTTATCACGGATCCGTCATCTAAGACTGAGTTAGTAAAATACTTCTGTAGCTCCTTATCAATTTATTAAGTTCTTACATTGTTTCAAAAAGATTAAATTTTCTTGTTGGGACAAAATTAAGGCCAAGGCTTAAGAGTTTGATATGTTCATCAGTCAATTCCCTAGAGGAAAGATTAATAACATTTGACTAGATTACAAGTTTTGCGTTAGGCCTAACGCTGCTTTTTAACGCCTGCTGGTATTACGAGTCTTGAAGGTAGAGGCTCACCGCTCACTTTTTTGGCCAGACATTGAAATACCGCAAATCCACTTACGTAAATTGCGTATCCTCTTTTTTCAATGGGACTTGCATTACAAATACCCCCCAACATTAAAACCCACCACCCACACAACCAACCCTACTCTAAAACCCGCCCAATACCCCCTTAAAAAAACCTAACACTAACCCCTTGGAGATCACCTTACCGGGAGAAGTCTTCATCCAACCGGGCCGAAGTCCTCAACGAAACCGGGAGAAGTCTTCATTCAAGCCGGGCGAAGTGGTCTTCCAGACGGGCAGAAGTCTTCATCCAGACAGCATCTTCTATCTTCATCCATCCGGCATGGAGCGGGTCCATCTTCAAGACATCTGACGCAGAGCATCCTCTTCATCCGACGGCTAACAATGGATGAAGGTTCCTTTAAATGACGTCATCCAAGATGGCATCCCTTCAATTCCGATTGGCTGATAGAATTCTATCAGCCAATCGGAATTAAGGTAGAAAAAATCCTATTGCCTGATGCAATCAGCCAATAGGATTGAAGTGTAATCCTATTGGCTGATCCAATCAGCCAATAGGATTGAGCTGGCATTCTATTGGCTGTTCTAATCAGCCAATAGAATGCCAGCTCAATCCTATTGGCTGATTGCCTCAGCCAATAGGATTTTCTCTTCCTTAATTCTGATTGGCTGATAGAATTCTATCAGCCAATCGGAATTGAAGGGATGCCATCTTGGATGACGTCATTTAAAGGAACCTTCAGTCAGTGTTAGCCATCGGATGAAGAGGATGCTCCGTGTCGGATATCTTGAAGATGGACCCGCTCTGCGCCGGATGGATGAAGATAGAAGATGCCGTCTGGAGGACCACTTCGCCTGGCTTGGATGAAGACTTCTCCAGGCTTCGTTGAGGGCTTCGGCCCGGTTGGATGAAGACTTCTTTCTCTTGGTAAGGTGATCTTCAAGGGGTTAGTGTTAGGTTTTTTTAAGGGGGTATTGGGTGGGTTTTAGAGTAGGATTGGTTGTGTGGGTGGTGGGTTTCAATGTTGGGGGGGATTTGTAATTTTTTTACAGGTAAAAGAGCTGATTACTTTGGGGCAATGCCTCGCAAATGCCCTTTTAAGGGCTATTTGTAATTTAGTGTAGGGTAGGGTTTTTTTATTTTGGAGGAGGGGAATTATTTTGTTAGTGGGATTAGATTACGTGTAATTAGTTTAAAAATCTTGTAATTTGTTTATTATTTTCTGTAATTTAGTGTGTTTTTTTGTACTTTAGCTAATTTTATTTAATTGTATTTAATTTAGGGAATTAATTTAATTATAGTGTAGTGTTAGGTGTAATTGTAACAGGTTAGGTTTTATTTTACAGGTACTTTTGTATTTATTTTAGCTAGGTAGTTATTAAATATTTAATAACTATTTAATAACTATTCTACCTAGTTAAAATAAATACAAACTTGCCTGTAAAATAAAAATATATCCTAAGATAGCTACAATGTAACTATTAGTTATATTGTAGCTAGCTTAATGTTTATTTTACAGGTAAGTATGTAGTTTTCAATATGAATAATTTAGTTAATGATAGGAATATTTATTTCGATTTCTTTTAATTATATTTAAGTTAGGGGGTGTTAGGTTTAGGGTTAGACTTAGGTTTAGGGGTTAATAACTTTAATATAGTGGCTGTGACGTTGGGGGCGTCAGATTAGGGGTTAATAAATGTAGGTAGGTGGCGGCGATGTTAGGGCCGGCAGATTAGGGGTTAATAATATTTAACTAATGTTTGCGAGGCAGGAGTGCAGCATTTTAGGGGTTAATATGTTTATTATAGTGGCGGTGATGTTGGGGGCGGCAGATTAGGGGTTAATAAGTGTAGGTAGGTGGCGGCGACATTGGGGGCGGCAGAGTAGGGGTTAATAAATATAATGTAGGGTTCGGCGATGTTGGGGGCAGCAGATTAGTATAATGTAGGTGGCAGCAGTGTCTTGTGCGGCAGATTAGGGGTTAGTAATTATAATGTAGGTGTCGGCGATGTCGGGGGTGGCAGATTAGGGGTTAATAAGTGTAAGATTAGGGGTGTTTAGACTCGGGGTTCATGTTAGGGTGTTAGGTGTAGACATAAAATGTATTTCCCCTTAGGAATCAATGGGGCTGCGTTAGTGAGTTTTACGCTGCTTTTTTGCAGGTGTTAGACTTTTTTTCAACCGGCTCTCCCCGTTGATTACTATGGGGAAATCGTGCACGAGCACGTTACACCAGCTCACCGCTGACTTAAGCAGCGCTGGTATTGGAGTGCGATAATGAGCAAAATTTTGCTCAACGCTCACTTCTTGTCTTTTAACGACGGGTTTGTAAAAACTCGTAATACCAGCGCTGCAGGTAAGTGAGCGGTGATGGAAAACTGCTCATTAGCACCACACAACCTCTAACGCAAAACTCGTAATCTGGGCCATTGTTTACTGATACTTTGTGCTGTTTTTGTTCCCCCTTAATGGGTATCTATTCTTTTTTTGCCCTATACTTGTTTTTTCTGCGGCCACGTAAAAAACCTGTCCAAACTACTTTTTATCCTGACTTGTTGTGTTCTGCTGACTGTTGGCGCTACTGGTCACACATATTTGGAACCTTTATTAGAAATCATAGCTTGTTGTAATGGTTCCTTAGGCCTACTACCTGTTCTCCAACTTGCATAAATGTTTGGGCATAAATTGCAATTAGTATTAGCTTTAAGAATGCCTACTTGTGTGTGCTGTTCTATGTTTGAGATTTGACCCATGTTCCCATTGCTCCCTCCAAAACTATTCTCTTTATCTGAGTTTGGTGAAGGTGTCTTGGTACTACTTGGTAATCTGTTGTTTCTATTATTTCTTCTATTCCTACTTCTGGATCTACCCCTGTTCTGTAATATCCTAGTGTTGGTTCTATTCCACACATATACACTATTGTTGTCATAATCTGCTTTGTCCCTAACTAACAGCTAGATTACGAGTTTTGAGCGATATAGGAAAATTAACGACCGCCACAAAAGCGGTGGTATTTCACCTCCCTATAGCGCTGCTATTACAGGTTTGAAAAAACCTGACTTGTGCAGGCGATATAGTGGCGTTGAGCTCCATACCTCACCAAAATACAAGCAGTGTTTTGACGTGGCCTCCCACATCACTAACACTACATAAAAATTTTAACCCCTAAACCTAACGTAACCCTAACACCCCCTAACTTAAATATAATTAAAATAAATCTAAATAAAACTTACAATTATTATTATTATCGGTTATTTGTAGAGCACCAACAGATTCTGCAGCGCTAAATATATTACCTAAATAATTCCTATTTAAAACTAAATACATACTTATCTGTAAAATAAAACCTAAGCTAGCTACAATATAACTAATAGTTATAATATTGTAGCTAGCTTAGGTTTTATTTTTATTTCACAGCTAAGTTTGTATTTATTTTAACTCAGTAGACTAGTTAGTAAGTAGTTATAAACTATTTACTAGCTACCTAGTTAAAATAAATACAAAGTTACCTGTAAAATAAAACCTAACCTGCCTTACTCTAAAACCTAACATTACAATAAAATAAATTAAATTAATAAAATACAATTATCTAAATTACAAGAAAATAATAAACACTAAATTTCACAAAATAAAAAACGAAATGATCAAAAATGAAAACGAATTACTCCTAATCTAATAGCCCTATCAAAATAAAAAAGCCCCCCAAAATAAAAAAAAACCCTGGCCTACACTAAACTGCCAATGGGCCTTAAAAGGGCCTTTTGCGGGGCATTGCCCCAAAGAGATCAGTTTTTTTACATAGCAATTAAAAATACAAACATCCCCCCAACAGTTAAACTCACCACCCACACAACCAAACCCCCCAAATAAAATTCTATCTAAATGAACCTAAGCTAACCATTGCCCTGTAAAGGGCATTTGGATGGGCATTGCCCTTAAAAGGGCATTTAGCTCTTTTGCCATGCCCTGAAAAGCTCTTTTACGAAGTGCCCAAACCCGATGAGAACTTCTGCTCACTTGGATGAAGACTTCGCCGGCTGGATGAGGATGGATGTCTAGACTTTAAAAACTGTAAATGGATCTTCGGGGTTAGTGTTAGGTTTGTTTAAGGGTTTATTGGGTGGGTTTTAATTTTAGATTAGGGACTTTGTGCGCAAAAAGAGCTAAATGCCCTTTAAAGGGTAATGCCCATCCAAATGCCCTTTTCAGGGCAATGGGGAGCTTAGGTTTTTTTTAGTTAGGATTTTATTTGAAGGGTTGGGTGTGGGTGGTGGGTTTTACTGTTGGGGGGTTGTTTGTATTTTTTTTTACAGATAAAAGAGCTGATTTCTTTGGGGCAATGCCCTGCAAAAGGCCCTTTTAAGGGCTATTGGTAGTTTAGTTTAGGCTTGTTTTTTTTATTATGATATGGCTATTAGATTAGGTGTAATTAGTTTAAATATCTGATAATTTCTTTTTTTAGTTTGGGTAATTTAGTGTTTTTTTTGTAATTTAGTTAATTGTATTTATTTTATGTAATTTATTTAATTGTAGTGTAAGGTTAGGTGTTAGTGTAAGAAAGGTTAGGTTTAGGTTTAGGGCTTAATAACTTTAATATAGTGGCGGCGACGTTGGGGGCGGTAGATTAGGGGTTAATAAATGTAGGTAGGTGGCGGCAATGTTAGGGACGGTAGATTAGGGGTTAATAATATTTATCTAATGTTTGCGAGGCGGGAATGCGGTGGTTTATGGGTTATTATGTTTATTATAGTGGCGGCGATGTTGGGGGCGGCAGATTAGGGGTTAATAAGTGTAGGTAGGTGGTGGCGACATTGGGGGCGGCAGATTAGGGGTTAATAAATATAATGAAGGTGTCGGCAATGTTGGGGGCAGCAGATTAGGGGTTCATAAGTATAATGTAGTTGGCGGCGGTGTCTGGAGCGGCAGATTATGGGTTAATAAGTATAATGTAGATGTCGGGGCGGCAGATTAGGGGTTAATAAGTGTAAGATTAGGGGTGTTTAGGGGTTCATGTTAGGGTGTTAGGTGTAGACATAAATTTTATTTCCCCATAGGAATCATTGGGGCTGCGTTAAGGAGTTTTACCCTGCTTTTTTGCAGGTGTTAGACTTTTTTTCAGCCGGCTCTCCCCGTTGATTCCTATGGGGAAATTGTGTACGAGCATGTTACACCAGCTCACCGCTGACTTAAGCAGCGCTGGTATTGGAGTGCGGTAATGAGCAAAATTTTGCTCAATGCTCACTTCTTGTCTTTTAACGACGGGTTTCTGAAAACCTGTAATACCAGCGCTGCAGGTAAGTGAGCAGTGAGGGAAAATTGCTTGTTAGCACCGCATAGCCTCTAACGCAAAACTCGTAATCTAGGTGTAAGATAGCTACAATATAACTATTAGTTATTTTGTAGCTAGCTTACGGATAGATTATGAGTTGTGCGTTAGGCTTAAAAAGCAGCGTTGGCCGGTCCCAACGCTGCTTTTTAACGCCCGCTGGTATTATGAGTCTTGAAGGTACAGGTGTACCGCTCACTTTTTTCGCCAGACTTGGAAATACCGCAAATCCACTTACGTCAATTGCGTATGCTGTTTTTTCAATGGGACTTGCATAACGCCGGTATTACGAGTCTGACAAAAAGTGAGCAGTAGACCCTCTCCTGTCAAGACTGGTACCGCATTTTAAAGTCAGTAGTTAAGAATTTTACACTACAACGCCGTAGCATAAAACTCTTAACTAAAGTGCTAAAAAGTACACTAACACCCAAAAACTACCTACTAACCCCTAAACAGAGGCCCTCCCACATAGCAAACACTAAAATAACATTTTTAACCGCTAATCTGCCGAACCGGACATCGCCGCCACTATAATAAATATATTAACCCCTAAACCACTGCACTCCCGCCTCGCAAACACTAGTTAAATATTATTAACCCCTAATCTGCCGTCCCTAACATCGCCGACACCCACCTACATTTATTAACCCCTAATCTGCCACCCCCAACATCGCCGCCACTATACTAAAGTTATTAACCCCTAAATCTGTCTAACCCTAACCCCCCTAACTTAAATAAAATTTAAATAAATCTAAATAAAATTACTATAAAATATATTACTTAACTAAATAATTCCTATTTAAAACTAAATAATTACCTATAAAATAAACCCTAAGCTAGCTATAATATAACTAATAGTTACATTGTAGCTATCTTAGGGTTTATTTTTATTTTACAGGCAAGTTTGTATTTATTTTAACTAGTTAGAATAGTTACTAAATAGTTATTAACTATTTAATAAACTACCTAGCTAAAATAAAGACAAACTGACCTGTAAAATAAAACCTAACCTAAGTTACAATTACACCTAACACTACACTATAATTTAAATTAATTCCCTAAATTAAATGCAATTAAATACAATTAAATAAAATTATCTAAAGTACAAAAAACAAACAACACTAAATTACAGAAAATAATAAACAAATTACAAGATTTTTAAACTAATTATACCTAATCTAATCCCCCTAACAAAATAAAAAAGCCCCCCCCCAAAATAAAAAAGCCCTATCCTATACTAAATTACAAATAGCCCTCAACAATAGCATAAGTCTGATAGAGCATTCAGTTAGTGTTCCATGAATTAATGAAATCTTCATCCTGGACCTCAAATGTAGAGAACTTATTCAATCTAAGGCCCCGTGTAATATTGCTCAACTTGATATATCTTTTGAAAGTCCACACATCATGTAGTTTCAGTTCCTTTATAAGAAGTTTTTCCATTTCTTCAAAGAGGCAACTTAGGTTGTAATCCATAATGTTGGTAGTAAAGATCTGTTCTAAGTCCATACATTCGCTGTCTGTTACAGGCAAAAGTGAATAAAAGCTGTCAGTGCCTTCCATATTAATGTCGCTCCAAAAATAGAATTTCAGACATAACTGTGCTACCAGGTCACACAGTAAATAATACAAAAAAAATCGATAAAGTCCAGTCCAAAATCTATTTCACTATGACTCCAGACTATATAGTCTTTTGTAAGCCCCAAGACGTTAATGCACATAGACCCCTAAAATAACTGTCAGGGTTTTTTCCCTGTTTTGTTTGCCATGTGCTGCTGGCAGCCATTTTACTCACCTCTCTTGCTGACTATGGTGCATTGTGGGGGATGCTGCTCATTTCCTGCACTTCCTTTTATGGCCAGACTGGTGTGCATCATCCGTGTGAGACAGGATGCAGTCTCAGAATTGTGATGTCATCACTTATTATTTAAAGGGCCTCTGTTCAGTATGCTTTGCCTTTGCATTGTCTCAAACCTGTTTGTGAGAGTTCCTGTGTATTACCTGGCTGCCTGACGTCCTTCCTGGTTCCTGATCCCTGGCTTGTTCCTGACTCTGCTGTTTTCCTTGTTCCTGATTCCGGCTCGTCTGACTATTCGCTTTGGCTCCTGACTCGGCTCATCTGACTACCAGCTCTGGTTTTGACTCCTGGCTTGTTATTTGACTTGTGGACTTTTTATAATTTTTTGCTATTAATAAAGGTGTGATTAATTTTGCACTTCTCGTCTCAGTCTGATTAATGGCACCCTGAAAATAACCTTGCAATGCCACTGCAAGGGGGTCTATGGGCATTAGCGTCTGGACTCATAGTGAAATAGATTTCGGACTGGACTTTAACAATTTTTTTGTATTATTTACTGTATTAAAGTTATGAGTACGGCACCACTGCTGAAACTCGTAAACTTTTTCTAGAGCTGTTGGGCACATGTATTGCTGTAATGTGTTCATATTGTTTTACAAAGACTTTGAATACATTTTCGTGCATTTAAGTTGCTGCAGCTCCGATTTTTTCACGCTATAATCTGGACTCATAGTCCAATAGATTTCGGACTGGAGTTTATCAATTTTTTGTATCAGCCAATCGTAATTCAAAGGACGCCATCTTGGATGAAGTCATTTAAAGGAACATTCATTCGGGAAGAAGACATCAAAAGAAGAGGATGCTCTGCGCCGGATGTCTTGAAGATGGAGCCGCTCCGCGCCGGATGGATGAAGATAGAAGATGCCATCTGGATGAAGACTTCTGCCCATCTGGAGGACCATTTCAGCCAGCTTGGATGAAGACTTCTCCCGGCTTCATTGAGGACTTCTTGCCACTTCTTTGAGGACTTCTCCCGGCTTCGTTGAGGATGGCTGTCGGCTCTTCAAAACTCTAACTGGATCTTCAGGGGTTAGTGTTAGGCTTTTTTAAGGGTTTATTGGGTGGGGGGTTTTTTTAGGTTAGGGTTTGGGCAGCAATAGAGCTAAATACCCTTTTAAGGGCAATGCCCATCCAAATGCCCTTTTCAGGGCAATGGGGAGCTTAGGTTGTTTTAGTTAGGATTTTATTTGGGGGGTTAGTTGTGTGGGTGGTGGGTTTTACTGTTGGGGGGTTGTTTGTATTTTTTTTTTTTTTTACAGGTAAAAGAGCTGATTTCTTTGGGGCAATGCCCCGCAAAGGCCCTTTTAAGGGCTATTGGTAGTTTAGTTTAGGCTAGGGTTTTTTTTATTTTTTGGGGGGGGATTATTTTAATAGTGTTATTAGATTAGGTGTAATTAGTTTAAATATCTTTATAATTTATTTTTTATTTTGTGTAATTTTGTGTGTTTTTTTTGTAATTTAGGTAATTGTATTTAATTTATGTAATTTATTTAATTGTTGTGTAAGGTTAGGCGTTAGTGTAACTCAGGTTAGGTTTTATTTTACAGGTAAATTTGAATTTATTTTAGCAAGGTAGTTAGTAAATAGTTAATAACTATTTAGTAACTATTCTACCTAGTTAAAAAAAAAATACAAACATGTCTGTAAAATAAAAATAAACCGTAAGCTAGCTACAATGTAACTATTAGTTATATTGTAGCTAGCTTAGGGTTTATTTTATAGGTAAGTATTTAGTTTTAAATAGGAATTATTTAGGTAATGATAGTAATTTTTATTTAGATTTATTTGAATTACATTTAAGTTAGGGGGTGTTAGGGTTAGACTTAGGTTTAGGGGTTAATAAATTTAGTATAGTGGTGGCGACGTTGGGGGTGGCAGATTAGGGGTTAATAAATATATTTAGGTGGCGGCGATGTAAGGGGCAGCAGATTAAAGTTTAATAATATTTAACTACTGTTTGCGATGAGGGGGTGCAGTGGTTTAGGGGTTAATATGTTTATTATTGTGGCGGCGATGTTGCGGCGGCAGATTAGGGGTTAATAAGTGTAGGTAGGTTGCAGCGACATTGGGGGTGGGAGATTAGGGGTTAATAAATATAATGTAGGTGTCTGCGATGTTTGGGGCAGCATATTAGGGGTTAATAAGTATAATGTAGGTGTTGGCGATGTCCAGAGCGGCAGATTATGGGTTAATAAAAATAATGTAGGTGTCTGCAATGTCGGAGGCGGCAGTTTAGGGGTAAATAAGTGTAAGATTAGGGGTGTTTAGACTCGGGCTTCATGTTAGGGTGTTAGGTGTAAACATAAATTTAGTTTCCCCATAGAAATCAATGGGGCTGCATTACGGAGCTTTACGCTGCTTTATTGCAGGTGTTAGGCTTTTTTTCAGGCGGCTCTCCCATTGATGTCAATGGGGAAATCGTGCCCAAGCACGTACAACCAGCTCACCGCTGACTTAAGCAGCGCTGGTATTGGAGTGCAGTATGGAGCATAATTTTGCTCTACGCTCACTTCTTGCCTAATAACGCCGGGCTTAGGAAAACCTGTAATACCAGCATTGTAGGTAAGTGAGCGGTGACAATAATGTGCAAGTTAGCACTGCACCCCTCATAACGCGAAACTCGTAATCTAGCCAATATATAGTAATCAATCAAAGTGTACTTACTGGGTCTTATTTGAATTCACCTTTTATTACGTGACACAATAAAATGTAAATTTAAAGAGGACCTGGTGAGTGCATTTTGATTGATTGGGTGGAGGAGAATAGTTTCCAGGAGTGCTTGCCTGCCCTATTTTACTGTGAACATTTTCAGACACAAAGTACGTCCTCAGACATACAAGTGTGTAAACTAAAGTTATCCTCCACCATAAGTAAACTCCATTAGATGCCGAAGACCACGCTCTCCCGGGTGAATCCCTTCCTACCATGACGTAATCGCCCCGGGCAACGTGACTCAAGCTGTCTAAAACACTAAATCCTACATTAATTCCTATAACAATTAGTCACAAATGGATAACGTTATAGGGCAAAACATAACATGACCAGATAGTATAGAAAAACATTGCATTGCATGTACAAATTTAAATGGTAGCCATAGTAGCAGTATAAACATATTAACATAAATATGGTAAACTGGGAATAATCTCGGTCACAAGATATTAAAAGGACAATACTATAATACAATTATACTGCAGTGAGTAAGCATAAGGTGCAACAACAGAAGCAAAAGCAGCATGCACTAGCCAGTAAACGTAAAGGAAAATTTGGTTGATAAACCTTTCTTAAAGGACAATTAATGAAAAAAATTATAAATGATACTGCTGGCACATTTTTGGATACATTCAATCATACCAATCCTAAAAAAAACCTCGCTTGACTCCTCAACTCCTTCTAACTATCATCCGATCTCCTTACTTCACTTTGCTTCAAAATTATTGGAACAACTGGTCTACAATCGCCTAACTCAATTTCTCACAACTAACTCTTTACTTGATCCACTACAATCTGGTTTCCAACCTAAACACTCAACAGAAACTGCTCTTGCTAAAGTAACAAATGACTTGCTATTAGTGATGTTGTGAATAGTTCGCCGGCGAATAGTTCCCGGCGAACATAGCATGTTCACGTTCGCTATGGCGGGCAAACACATGCGATGTTCGATCCGCCTCCTATTCGTCATTATTGAGTAAAACTTTGACCCTGTACCTCACAGTCAGCTCAGCAGGCACATTCCAGCCAATCAGCAGCAGACCTTCCCTCCCAGACCCTCCTACCTCCTGGACAGCTTTCATTTTAGATTCATTCGGAAGCTGCATTCTTAGTGAGAGGAGGGACAGTGTAGCTGCTGCTGATTTAATAGGGAAATCGATAGCTAGGCTAGTGTATTCTGTGTCCACTACAGTCCTGAAGGACTCATCTGATCTCTGCTTTAAGGACAGCACCCCAAAAAGCCCTTTTTTGGGCTAGAACATGTCTGCTTTTTTTCCCTGTGTAATCTAATTGCAGTTGCCTGCCTGCCAGCGTGTGTGTCAGGCTCACAGCGTATACTGTGCCCACTTGCCCAGTGCCACCACTCATATCTGGTGTAACAGTAGTGTACATTTAAAAAAACAACACTTTTTTGACTGTGTTAAATAATAGCAGTCAGTTTCCTTCACACGTGTGCGTTTCAGTGCCTGCCAGCGCACAGTGTCACCCCAGTGCAACTCATATCTGGTGTAACAGTAGTGTACATTTAAAAAAAACAACACTTTTTTGACTGTGTTAAATAATAGCAGTCAGTTTCCTTCACACGTGTGCGTTTCAGTGCCTGCCAGGGCACAGTGTCACAACAGTGCAACTCATATCTGGTGTAACAGTAGTGTACATTTAAAAAAAACAAACACTTTTTTTTGACTGTGTTAAATAATAGCAGTCAGTTTCCTTCACACGTGTGCGTTTCAGTGCCTGCCTGCCAGGGCACAGTGTCACACCAGTGCCACCACTCATATCTGTTGTAACAGTAGTGTACATTTAAAAAAAAAAAAAAACTTTTTTGACTGTGAAATAATAGCAGTCAGTTTCCTTCACATGTGTGCGTTTCAGTGCCTGCCTGCCAGGGCACAGTGTCACCCCAGTGCAACTCATATCTGGTGTAACAGTAGAGTACATTTAAAAAAAACAACACTGATAGGGGACGTAACAGGGATTAAACTGATAGGAATAGTACTACTTAACACACCTTATAATAACACAGAGAGAGGCAATGCAGAGAGAGGAGTCTGAAGAAGAAGAGTCAGAGGAGGAAGTTGGCTTTGAGGAGGTGGAAGACCAAACACAGCAGGCGTCCCAGGGGGCTTGTTGTCACCTTTCGGGGACCCTTGGTGTTGTACGTGGCTGGGTGGAGGAAGAGACCTTCAATGACATCAGTGAGGACAAGGAACGGGACATGGCTAGCTTGGTTTCCAACCTTGTGCAAATGGGGAGTTTGCAGTTGTGCAAATGGACTGTTTGTGTTTGTTTGCGGTTTGTTAAACGGGGAGTTTGGTCTGTCACTGTGAAGCTGGCGTAACCCTTACACTACCTAATCGATACAACATCATACCTGATGTTTTAAAGCACGCTATTTCAAACAATTTAGGAATGTTAGGTGATTTATGCCCTTTATGGATTAAAACCAGACTCTGCATCAACTATGTAATTTTCCATGGGAGTTTTGCCATGGATCCCCCTCTGGCATGCCACAGTCCAGGTGTTAGTCCCCTTGAAACAACTTTTCCATCACTATTGGGGCCAGAAAGAGTCCCTGTGGGTTTTAAAATTTGCCTGCCTTTTGAAGTCTATGGTGGTTTGCCCGGTTCTACCGTTCGCGAACATTTGCAGAATTTCGCGTTCGCCGTTTGCGAACTGAAAATTTTATATTCGCGACATCACTATACAAAATCGCTATTCCAATTGATTCAATTGAACTTAGGAAATAATAGTTCTACAGCTATTCTCGGATATTAGTTAAAAACCACAACCATGAGACCCCCATCTCCCCACACAAACCCACTAACGCGTTTCACCTGTTAATATTTTAGCAAAGGCAGTGGATTTTTGGGTTGTCAATTACCTTGTGACAACCTCTATGGGATTGGACACTTTTATGTTGTTGTTTTGTCTGTATTTTTTAAGGTGGAATAGATTACTTCTAGTTTTATGTTTATTTGTGTTTTTTAAGGAGGACTCCTTTCATTTGTTTGCATTATACAAGTTGATCTAGGTGCATATTATACTGGATTGCGTAAAATACATTAGTGTGTTGCTTGAGTTTATTCTTTTCCGTGATTTTGCATAACAATGGCAATACTGAATTCATTGGGTAAACTATAAAAATTAATCAACACATCCAAACAATTCTAGACACTTAAGGGGTTAAACTAAACCAACTAAGTCTTAGAGGATTAAGTGCAAGTTTGAGAAATGTGACAACTATAGCGCTAAATAAAACTACCGAGTGCAAACTGCAGAGCGCCATTGTAATATGTGGGATCACTCCATAATAATTGCTATAAAACATACTATGTTATAGCGCAATTTCTTGCGACATGCAGTAAATATTAGGCAAAATAAACTAACATAGCCCAATTGTAAACCGCAATCATAAAATATTTGTGTGCCCACCACTGCCTACAGTGTTACAAACGTTGTGGTGTTATGCACATATTTACTCACAGCAGCAAATAATTTGGAGAATTATTCCACCCAGTATAGATAACACTGGGAGTAACACACACAGCTGCAATTAGGATACACAAGTGTTTGTTTCACCAAGCAATATGCTAGGGCATTTGGGGGTGTAAACTATAAGCTCCCAACGTAAATGATCCATAGTTAATACATACCCCTCAAATGGATACCATTGCACTACAAATGCAATTATAATTCAAGTCTTGAAGCCATAATAGCATATTACCAATGTAAGGACCAAATCTAATATTTCATATTTATTAGGAATTTGGCAACAACTATATCACAAATAGCATGTTACTATAAAAAATAACATCAGTAATTCCCAAATTATATATCAGAAGTGGAACTGTTATGGTTCCCCAGTCCACAAATTATCACTTGTGAAAACTATTGTGAAATGATTTTCAGAAACTAAAACAAAGTGGATACAGTGTAATATTAATTTGATTGACACTGGGAATAGATTATTTTAAAATGTTGTTATTTAATGTGTTTCCTTAAATTCACATGTTAACACACAGGCCTCTAGTTATGAAGCTGTCTACTTACCTGCATTCGCCGGCCCAATACGCTCGCCTAAGCTCGCCTACCATTGCAGCCGTGGACCTGAATACGTTCGCCAAAGTTATCAAAAAAGCTGTCAAGAAGCCGTGCACCAAGTACGGAGCGATGAGCAGCTTTGTGATAGCCTGTCACTAAGCACCCACACTAAAATGTAGTATATGTATTAACCCCTAAACCGCCGCTCCCGGACCCAATCAGCCAATCGGATTGAGCTCGCATTCTATTGGCTGTTCCGATCAGCCAATAGAATGTAAGCTCAATCCGATTGGCTGATTGGATCAGCCAATCGGATTGAACTTCAATCTGATTGGCTGATTGAATCAGCCAATCAGATTTTTCCTACCTTAATTCCGATTGGCTGATAGAATCCTATCAGCCAATCGGAATTCGAGGGACGTCATCTTGGATGACGTCCCTTAAAGGAACCTTCATTCGTCGTTCAGTCGTCAGTTGAAGAGGATGGCTCCGTGTCAGCTCCTTTGAAGATGGCTCCGCTCCGCTCCGGATGGATGAAGATTGAAGACGCCGCCTGGATGAAGACTTCTGCTGGATGGAGGACCTCTTCTGCACCACTTGGATGAAGATTTCGGCCCGGTTGGGTGAAGACGGCTCCAGGTAGGGTGATCTTCAGGGGGTTAGTGTTAGGTTTTTTTAAGGGGGGTTTAGGTGGGTTAGAGTAGGGGTATGTGAGTGGTGGGTTTTAATGTTGGGTGGGTTGTATTTTTTTTTACAGGTAAAAGAGCTGATTACTTTGGGGCAATGCCCCGCAAAAAGCCCTTTTAAGGGCTGGTAAAAGAGCTGGTTACTTTGTAATTTAGAATAGGGTAGGGCATTTTTTTATTTTGGGGGGCTTTATTATTTTATTAGGGGGCTTAGATTAGGTGTAATTAGTTTAAACTTCTTGTATTTCTTTTTTATTTTCTGTAATTTAGTGTTTGTTTGTTTTTGTACTATAGTTTAGTTTATTTAATTTAATTTAATTTTAGGTAATTGTAGGTAATTTATTTAATTAATTTAATGATAGTGTACTGTTAGGTTTAATTGTAACTTAGGTTAGGATTTATTTTACAGGTAATTTTGTAAGTATTTTAACTAGGTAGCTATTGAATTGTTATTAACCATTTAATAGCTAGTGTACCTAGTTAAAATAAATACAAAGTTGCCTGTAAAATAAAAATAAATCCTAAAATAGGTACAATATAATTATTAGTTATATTGTAGCTATCTTAGGGTTTATTTTACAGGTAAGTATTTAGTTTTAAATAGGAATAATCTAGTTAATATGAGTAATATTATTTAGATTTATTTAAATAATATTTAAGTTCGGGGGGGTTAGGGTTAGTGTTAGACTTAGGTTTAGGGGTTAATAATTTTAATATTGGTGGCGGCGGTATAGGGGGGCAGGATAGGGGTTAATAACTTTAATATAGGTGGCGGCGGGGTCAGAGAGCGGCGGTTTTGGGGTTAAACAATTTATTTAGTTGCAGCGGGGTCCGGTGCAGCGGGGTCCGGGGTCCGCAGGATAGGGGTTAATAAGTTTATGTAGGTGGCGGCGGTATAGGGGGCGGCAGATTAGGGGTTAATATGTATAATGTAGGTGGCGGCGGGGTCCGGGAGCGGCAGTTTAGGGGTTAACATGTTTATTATAGTTGCGGCGGGGTCTGGGAGCGGCGGTTTAGGGGGTAATAAATTTATTTAGTTGCAGCGGTGTAGGGGGGGGCAGATTAGGGGTATTTAGACTCGGGGTTATGTTAAGGTGTTAGGTGCAGACATCTCCCATAGGAATCAATGGGATTTCGGGCAGCAGCGAACATAAGCTTTCGCTATGGTCAGACTCCCATTGATTCCCATGGGATCCGCCGCCTCCAGGGCGGCGGATTGAAATCCAGGTAGCTGGCCCGGCATAGTGGCGAGCGTACCTGCTAGTAGTTTGATAACTACCAAAAGTAGTAAGATTGTGACGATCTTGCGTGCGGAACATCTGGAGTGACGTAACCATCGATCTGTGTCGGACTGAGTCCGGCGGATCGTAGGTTACGTCACTATATTCTACTTTTGCCAGGCAGTAGGGCTTGATAACTATGGCGAATCAGCCTCGCCACAAATACGCTGCGGAATTCCAGCATATTTGCGGTTGACGGCTTGATAACTAGAGGCCATTGGCTGGAATGCTTATATAATAGGAAACACTTGCTTCATTATTGAAATACTACCAGCTATTACTCATGATATAGATTTTAATTGTTCACCCATCTTTTAAGACAAAACATT
This sequence comes from Bombina bombina, assembly GCF_027579735.1. Taxonomy (NCBI): domain Eukaryota; kingdom Metazoa; phylum Chordata; class Amphibia; order Anura; family Bombinatoridae; genus Bombina; species Bombina bombina. Next base: position 691,701,074 of record NC_069504.1, on the reverse strand, counting down.
AAAAGTTATATTTTAAACGTTTCTGCCTCAAATTTAGTTTGGACATAGAGTGCTAATAGGGCATTTCTTCTTATTGGAATTCTTTCCATTTTTTCTTTGAAATTAAGACATATGCCAGCACCACTCCCCTAAAGAATTAAAAAGTAAAAGTACAATTAGAGTTACATACTCCGTGAATTACAATACAATAACAGGGGAGCATGCCTATATAGTGCCTTTGCCAGTGTGTGTATATTTAAAGGCAATACCTGTCTCTCAACATCCAAAGACACCCTCTCCAGAATTTATATGTTTTTAATCTCCTCAACACTAGGTCTGCGTATAAGAGACACAAAAATAGGCCCTATTATCCTTTTGGACGATGCCCCAATATCATTTTCAATCTCTACTATTAATCATAGTGCCCTCCAACCCTAGATGGAGATATCCAAACTATTTATATAGAGAAATTAATCTGAACAAATACTTACTGGGCCAATGGCTGACATAGCAAACTGTTAATGCCCAGCATATTGAGACTCCATTACTTTTCTGGGAGGCAGCTACAGCTGTTCTTTGGAGGGTTATTATGTCATATGCTTCACGTCTAAAAAAAAAAAAAACTAGACAAAGAGAGGAACTCCTCCTTAGATAAACAATAAATGCATATAATAGATATCTGAGATGCCCCACAAATCTAAACAAATTAAAAGAAAAAGAAAACAAATTAAATAGGTATTCCTTCTTATTACAAAAATCTACCAACGTCATGACACGCTGACAGGTGAAATTTTAAAGACATGGCAACCAAACGGGCAAATACTTAGCTAATGTAACTAAACTCACTTGCAAACACACCTCTATTCTAGCCATACAAGATAAGGGAGAGCTCCTTACAGCAGAGGATATTCAGAGAGCATTTTGTAGTTATTATAAGGAGCTCTACAATGGACAGCCCATCGACCCTCCCGCACCTGACTGAGGACCAAATGATTGCATTAAACCCCCCATTACAGTAAAAGAAATATGTGATGTGATTAAAAATCTTCTGACAGAAAAAATGCCAGGTCCGGACGGCATGCCAGGTGAACTATATAAAATTCTACAAATTGAAATTAGTAAAACCCTTACAAAGCTTTATAACAGTGTCATGGAGCGAAATACAGAATTATCTAAGAGATTCATAGAGGCCACTATCACCATTATCCCCTATTCTGGTAGATATCCTATACTCCCAGGCTACTACTGCCCAATCTCTCTTCTCAACACAGATTACAAGATTTTCCCCAAACTACTATCAAACTGCTTAGCCTCAATACTGCCATCACTCATACACCCAGTCCAAACAAACGGCTAGATCACGATTTCTGCATTAGCCTTAAAAAGCAGCGTTGAGAGGTCCCAACGCTGCTTTTTAACTCCCGCTGGTATTACGAGTCTGGCAGGTACAGGTGTACCGCTCAGTTTTCTTCCGCGACTCGAGGCTACCGCAAATCCCCTTACGTCAATTTCGTATCCTATCTTTTTAATGGGATTTGCCTAACGCTGGTATTACGAGTCTTGGAAGAAGTGCACTCTCTCCTGTCAAGACTCCTACCGCATTTAAAAGTCAGTAGTTAAGAGTTTTATGGGCTAACGCCGGAACATAAAACTCTTAACTAAAGAGCTAAAAAGTACACTAACACCCATAAACTACCTATTAACCCCTAAACCGAGGCCCCCCACATCGCAAACACTAAAATAACATTTTTAACCCCTAATCTGCTGACCGGACATCGCCGCCACGTTAATAAATGTATTAACCCGTAAACCGCCGCACTCCCGCATTGCAAACACTAGTTAAATTTTATTAACCCCTAATTTGCCGTCCCTAACATCGCCGACACCTACCTACATTTATTAACCCCTAATCTGCTGCACCCAACGTCGCCGCTACTATATTAAATGTATTAACCCCTACACCTGTCTAACCCTAACCCCCTCTAACTTAAATATAATTTAAATAAATATAAATACAATTACTATCATTAACTACATTATTCCTATTTAAAACTAAATACTTACCTATAAAATAAACCCTAATATAGCTACAATATAACTAATAGTTACATTGTAGCTATTTTAGGATTTATTTTTATTTTACAGGCAAGTTTGTATTTATTTTAACTAGGTAAAATAGTTATTAAATAGTTATTAACTATTTAATAACTACCTAGCTAAAATAAATACAAATTGACCTGTAAAATAAATCCTAATCTAAGTTACAATTAAACCTAACACTACACTATCAATAAATAAATTAACTAAACTACCTACAATTACCTACAATTAAATCAACTAAACTAAATAACAAAAAAAACCACTAAATTACAGAAAATAAAAAAAGAATTACAAGAATTTAAAAATAATTACACCTAATCTAATCCCCCTAATAAAATAAAAAAAAAACCGAAATAATAAAATTCCCTACCCTATACTAAATTACAAATAGCCCTTAAAAGGGCCTTTTGCGGGGCATTTCCCCAAAGTAATCAGCTCTTTTACCTGCAAAAAAAAATACAATACCCCCCACCCACATTACAACCCACCACCCACACACCCCTACTCTAAAACCCACCCAATCCCCCCTTAAAAACAATAACCCCCTGAAGATCACCCTACCTTGAGCCGTCTTCACCCAGCCGGGCACAAGTGGTCCTCCATACGGCAGAAGTCTTCATCCGATCGGGGCAGAAGAGGTCCTCCAGATGGCAGAAGTCTTCATCCAGGCGGCATCTTCTATCTTCATCCTTCCGGAGCGGAACGGGTCCATCTTCAATCCAGCCGACGTGGAGCATCCTCTTCAAACGAAGTCCTAATGAAGAATGAAGGTTTCTTTAAATGACGTCATCCAAGATGGCGTCCCTTGAATTCCGATTGGCTGATAGAATCCTGATTGGAACAGCCAATAGAATGCGAGGTCAATCCTATTGGCTGATTGGATCAGCCAATCGGATTGAACTTCAATCCAATTGGCTGATAGCATCAGCCAATAGGATTTTTCCTACCTTAATTCCGATTGGCTGATAGGATTCTATCAGCCAATCGGAATTCAAGGGACGCCATCTTGGATGAGTTCATTTAAAGGAACCTTCATTCTTCATTAGGACTTCATTTGAAGAGGATGCTCCGTGTCGGCTGGATTAAAGATGGACCCGCTCCGCTCCGGAAGGATGAAGATAGAAGATGCCGCCTGAATGAAGACTTCTGCCATCTGGAGGACCTCTTCTGCCCCGATTGGATGAAGACTTCTGCCGTATGGAGGACCACTTGTGCCCGGCTGTGTGAAGACAGCTCAAGGTAGGGTGATCTTCAGGGGGTTAGTGTTAGGTTTTTTTAAGGGGGGATTGGGTGAGTTTTAGAGTAGGGGTGTGTGGGTGGGGGGTTGTAAATGTTGGGGGGGGTATTGTATTTTTTTTTTTGCAGGTAAAAAAGCTGATTACTTTGGGGCTATTTGTAATTTAGTATAGGGTAGGGAATTTTATTATTTTGGGGGGCTTTTTATTTTATTAGGGGGCTTAGATTAGGTGTAATTAGTTTAAAATTCTTGTAATTCTTTTTTTATTTTCTGTAATTTAGTGTTTTTTTTCCGTAATTTAGTTTATTTAGTTTATTTAATTTAATTGTAATTTAGTTTTTGGCGATGTGGGGGGATGACGGTTTAGGGGTTAATAGGTTTAGTTAGTGGTGGTGATGTTGGAGGCCAGAGGTTTAGGGGTTAATAAGTTTATTTAGTGGCGGCGGTGTCGGGGAGCGGCGGAATAGGGGTTAATACATTTTATTTTTGTCGGTGATGTTGGGGGTGGCAGATTAGGGGTGTTTAGACTCTGGGTGTTAGGTGTAAATGTAACTTTTTTTCAACCATAGAAAATAAATGAGGTATATTTCATTCTCTTGCAGCATCGAACATAAGCTTTCATTGCTTTGAGACTCCAATTGATTTCTATGGCATCCGCGGCCTCAAGGGTGGCAGTTTGAAAACCAGGTACGATGCGTCAGAATAGCTGCAAGCGTACCTGTTAAAAGTTTGATAAATTTGAAAAAGTGTCAAATAGAGGTGGAACATCTGTAATGACGTAAGCATCGATCTGCGTCGGATTGAGATCGCGGGATCGTATATTACATCACAAATTTCTACATTTGCCTATCTTCAGGCTTTGATAACTAGGTTGGATCAATCTCGCAACAATTATGATGCGAAATTCAAGCGTATTTTCGGTTGACACTTTGATAGATTGGCCCCATAGACACAAAACTAAAACAGAATAAAATAAGTGAACAGATCTACCTGTTAAGTTTCTCTTCTTTAATGTGCATGTAATGTCTTCAGTCAGATGATCGTAAGTATTTGTAAATTCAATGTTTGCATTTGGATTCAAATATGGTGCAGAGGGACAATATCCTGAAGGGGGATCGTTAGATTTCTGTGGTAAAAAATAAAATGTTTAGTAAAATTACCTTATTGGTCTGTCAGTACTTTCCAAACTGTGTGTCGGTGGCAGTGTGTAGGTGTGTCCCTGCTTCAGCACAAATTTTTTTTTAATTTACATTTTTTAAATTTTTTTGGGGGGGTTTCCAACTTTCCGCCTGCCTGCTACACATATCACATGGTTGACGTGATTGATACCTAGTGGGTCACAGATCATCTTAACTTATTGGCGCAGCTCAATGGGAACTGAAACTATTCCTATTGGTGACTTTGGCGGCACATTGGCTCCTGACTGCATGTGTAGACAGTGAGTGGGACAGTAGTGTGTTTGCAGTGCAGGCAGTAGTTAGTCTGACTTGCAGAGCTCTGAGAGCGGCAGCTTAAACGCTGAACTGAAGTCAGAAGTCAAAGTTTTTTTGTTGTTGCAGCTAGCTCCCAATAGTGCATTGCTGCTCCTGCACTTGATATATGGATAGGAAGTGGAAGATTAAAAATGCTTGATAATGAATTGCGAGTGTCTTTACCTAATATTCCACCAAATATTCAGAAACTGTGTTCATCCCATCAACCTCATACAGCCCATTAAAATAGTAAGTAGCTATTGGTGGTATTAAACTTTTTTTTAATTCTTGCACATACTTACATACTGTTACTTGTAAATACATTTCATTATTATATAATTTATGTATGTGTCCGTATCTCTTAAAACAGTTAGTTTAACCTCCTGTTTGCTAGTACAACTGATGTACTGTGTCGCAAAATGATGTAGGTCTAAAAAGTGCGTCACCAACAGAACCTACTTGTGTAACTGTGAAGAGAACCAGTTTTAGTATACAGACTAAAAAGTACAGTGAAGATAATCTTTCCCCATAAACAACATAAGAGTAGCTCCTGAAGTAAAGAAGCTACCAATCAGCAAGCGCAAACCAGGTTTCAAATCCCTTTAATAGCCTCACAGATATGCCTCTTATCTTTGCTGTAACCAATGTGTTCAGCTAGTTCTCATTAGTAAATTGCTGCTCCTTCAACAAAAAATAACAAAGGACTGAAGTAAAATGAAAAGCTATTTAAAGGGACATAATACTTTACGCAACGTAACTACCGCAGCTTTCAAAAAGTCTTTTTTCAATGGGACTTCCACAGCGCTAGTATTACAAATTTGCCTGTCCGGCCAAAAAGTGAGCAGTACAGCCCACAACTACAAGATCCGTACCGTAAACTGAAAGTCAGTAGTTATGGCTTTTATGTTACAGAGTTGTACCATAAAACTCATAACTAAAGTGCTAAAAAGTACACTAACACCCATAAACTACCTATTAACCCCTAAATCGAGGCCCTCCCGCATCGCAAACACTAATATAAAATTATTAACCCCTAATCTGCCGCTCCCGACATCGCCGCCACTATAATAAACATATTAACCCCTAAACCACCGTACTCCCGCATCACAAACACTAGTTAAATATTATTAACCCCTAATCTGCTGACCCTAACATCTCCGCAACCTACATTACTGTTAATAACCCCTAATCGGCTGCCCCCAAAATCGCCGCCACTATACTAAAGTTATTGACCCCTAAACCCTAAGTCTAACCCTAACACCCACTAACTTTAATATCATTAAAATAAATCTAAATAAAAATTACAATTAATACCTAAATAATTCATATTTAAAACTAAATACTTACCTATAAAATAAAACCTAAGCTAGCTACAATATAACTAATAGTTACATTGTAACTATCTTAGGTTTTATTTTATTTCACAGCTAAGTTTGTATTTATTTTAACTAGGTAGACTAGTTAGTAAATAGTTATTAACTATTTACTAACTAGTTAAAATAAATACAAATTTACCTGTAAAATAAAACCTAACCTTACACTACAATTAAATCAATAACATTAATTAACCCCTTAACGACCGAGGACGTGCAGGGTACGTCCTCAAAAAAAAGGCAGTTAATGCCTGAGAACGTACCCTGCACGTCCTCGGTTTGGAAAGCAGCTGGAAGCAATCCTGCTCGCTTCCAGCTGCTTTCCGGTTATTGCAGTGATGCCTCGATATGGAGGCATCCTGCAATAACTTTTTTAAGCCATCCGGTGCAGAGAGAGCCACTCTGTGGCCCTCTCTGCACCGGAGATCGGTGGCTCCCTGCGTTGGTGGGTGGGAGCCGGACCGGGAGGCGGGTGGCGGCCATCGATGGCCCTGGTTATGTGCAGGGGGGGGCGGGATCGTGGGCGGGGATGAGCGGGGGCGCGCACGGACGCGCGCGCGTGCACGGGAGGGCTGGGGCGGGCGCGTGCACGGGGAGGGAGCGGGTGGGAACCGCTACACTACAGAAAATGTGTTAATAAAAAATGTTTAAATGCCTTAATATTTTTTTAAAAAAAAAAGATCAGCAAGGTGGTGGGGGTTTGTCTGTGTGGGGGGGGAAGCTACACTACAGAAAAAAGCCAAATAAATATAAAAAAAGCACTTTTTTTTTGCAAACTGGGTACTGGCAGACAGCTGCCAGTACCCAAGATGGCCCCCAATGAGGCAGAGGGGATGGTCAGAGAGCGGTTTTGGGGGGGATCAGGGAGGTTGGGGGCTAAGGGGGGGATCCTACACCCTAGCATATGTAAATATGCTAAAAAAATTATTATTTTTTTTTTAAAAAACCCTTTTATTTTAGTACTGGCAGACTTTCTGCCAGTACTTAAGATGGCGGGGACAATTGTGGGGTGGGGGAGGGAAGGGAGCTGTTTGGGAGGGATCAGGGGGTGGGATGTGTCAGGTGGGAGGCTGATCTCTACACTAAAGCTAAAATTAATCCTGCAAGCTCCCTACAAACTCCCTAATTAACCCCTTCACTGCTAGCCAGAATACACGTGTGAGGCGCAGCAGGATTTAGCGGCCTTCTAATTACCAGAAAGCAACGCCAAAGTCATATATGTCTGCTATTTCTGAACAAAGGGGATCCCAGACAAGTATTTACAACCATTTGTGCCATAATTGCACAAGCTGTTTGTAAATTATTTCAGTGAGAAACCTAAAATTGTGAAAAATTTAACTTTTTTTTCAATTTGATCGCATTTGGCGGTGAAATGGTGGCATGAAATATACCAAAATGTGCCTAGATCAATACTTGGGGTTGTCTACTATACTACACTAAAGCTAAAATTAACCCTACAAGCTCCCTAAAAGCTCCCTAATTAACCCCTTAACTGCTGGGCATAATACACTTGTGGTGCGCAGTGGCATTTAGCGGCCTTCTAATTACCAAAAAGCAACGCCAAAGCCATATATGTCTGCTATTTCTGAACAAAGGGGATCCCAGAGAAGAATTTACAACCATTTATGCCATAATTGCACAAGTTGTTTGTAAATAATTTCAGTGAGAAACCAAAAGTTTGTGAAAAAATTTGTGAAAAAGTGAACGATTTTTTGTATTTGATCGCATTTGGCGGTGAAATGGTGGTATGAAATATACCAAAATTGTCCTAGATCAATACTTTGGGATGTCTACTAAAAAAAAATATATACATGTCAAGGGATATTCAGGGATTCCTGAAAGATATTAGTGTTCTAATGTAACTAGCGCTAATTTTGGAAAAAAGTGGTTTGGAAATAGCAAAGTGCTACTTGTATTTATGGCCCTATAACTTGCAAAAAAAGCAAAGAACATGTAAACATTGTGTATTTCTAAACTCAGGACAAAATTTTGAAACTATTTAGCATGGGTGTTTTTTGGTGGTTGTAGATATGTAACAGATTTTGGGGGTCAAAGTTAGAAAAAGTGTGTTTTTTTTCAATTTTTCCTCATATTTTATATTTTTTTTTATAGTAAATTATAAGATATGATGAAAATAATGGTATCTTTAGAAAGTCCATTTAGTGGCGAGAAAAACGGTATATAATATGTGTGGGTACAGTAAATGAGTAAGAAGAAAATTACAGCTAAACACAAACACCGCAAAAATGTAAAAATAGCCTTGGTCCCAAACGGACAGAAAATGGAAATGTGCTGTGGTCATTAAGGGGTTAAATACAATTAACTAAATTTAAAAAAAATAAAATAAACACTAAATTACACAAAATAAAAAAGAAATTATCAAATATTTAAACTAATTACACCTAATATAATAGCCCTATCAAATTAAAAAAAGCCCCTCAAAATAAAAAAAAACCCTAGCCTAGACTAAACTGCCAATAGCCCTTAAAGGGGCCTTTTGCAGGGCATTGCCCCCAAAAAATCATTTATTTTACCTGTATAAGAAAATACAAACAACCCCCCAACAGTAAAATCCAACACCTACACAACCAAAACCCCAAATAAAATCCTATCTAAAAAAACCTAAGCTCCCCATTGCCCTGAAAATGGCATTTGGATGGGCATTGCCCTTAAAAGGTCATTTAGCTATTTTTCAGCCCAAACCCTAAGCTAAAAATAAAACCCACCCAATAAACTCTTAAAAAAACCTAACACTAACCTCCGAAGATCCACTTACAGTTTTTGAAGACCGGACATCCAGCCTCAACGAAGCCGGGAGAAGTCTTCATCCAAGCGGGCAGAAGTCCTCAACGAAGCCAGGAGAAGTCTTCATCCAAGCGGCAAGAAGTGGTCCTCCAGGCGGGCAGAAGTCCTCATCCAGATGGCATCTTCTATCTTCATCCTTCCGACGCGGAGAGGCTCCATCTTCAAGACATCCGGCGCAGAGCATCCTCTTCTGACGACGTCTACTGAAGAATGAATGTTCCTTTAAGGGACGTCATCTAAGATGGCATCCCTTGAATTCCCATTGGCTGATTGAATTCTATCAGCCAATTGGAATTAAAGTTGAAAAAATCCTATTGGCTGATCCAATTGAGCTTCAATCCTATTGGCTGATCCAATCAGCCAATAGGATTGAGCTCACATTCTATTGGCTGTTCCAATCAGCCAATAGAATGCAAGCTCAATCCTATTCGCTTATTGGATCAGCCAATATGATTGAAAATCAATCCTATTGGCTGATTGCATCAGCCAGTAGCATTTTTTCAACTTTAATTCCGATTGGCTGATAGAATTCTATCAGCCAATCGGAATTCAAGGGACACCATCTTGGATGACGTCCCTTAAAGGAACCTTCATTCTTCAGTAGCCGTCATCAGAAGAGGATGCTCAGTGCCGGGTGTCTTGAAGATGGAGCTGCTCTGTGTAGAAAGGATGAAGATAGAAGATGCCGTCAGGATGAATACTTCTGCCTGCCTGAAGGACCACTTCTTGTCGCTTGGATGAAGACTTCTCCTGGCTTCGTTGAGGACTTCTGCCCGCTTGGATGAAGACTTCTCCCGGCTTCGTTGAGGATGGATGTCCGGTCTTCAAAAACTGTAAGTGGATCTTCGGGGGTTAGTGTTAAGTTTTTTAAGGGTTTATTGGGTGGGTTTTATTTTTAGCTTAGGGTTTGTGCTGAAAAAGAGCTAAATGCCCTTTTAAGGGCAATGCCTATTCAAATGCCCTTTTCAGGGCAATGGGAAGCTTAGTTTTTTTAGATAGGATTTTATTTGGGGGGTTTGGTTGTGTGGGTGGTGGGTTTTACTGTTGGTGGGTTGTTTGTATTTTTTTTTACAGGTAAAAGAGCTGATTTCTTTAGGGCAATGCCCCGCAAAAGGCCCTTTTAAGGGCTATTGGAAGTTTAGTTTAGGCTAGGTTTTTTTATTGGGGGGGGGGGGGCTTCTTTATTTTGATAGGGCTATTAGATTAGGTGTAATTAGTTTAAATATTTGATAATTTCTTTTTTATTTTGTGTAATTTAGTGTTTATTTTTTTGTAATTTGGTTAATTGTTTTTAATTAATGTAATTGATTTAATTGTAGTGTAATGTTAGGTGTTATTTTAAGGCAGGTTAGGTTTTATTTTACAGGTAAATTTGTATTTATTTTAACTAGGTAGTTAGTAAATAGTTAATAACTATTTACTAACTAGTCTACCTAGTTAAAATAAATACAAACTTAGCTGTGAAATAAAAATAAAACCCAAGATAGCGACAATGTAACTATTATTTATATTGTAGCTAGGTTAGGTTTTATTTTATAGGTATTTAGTTTTAAATAGGAATTATTTAGGTATTAATTGTAATTTTTATTTAGATTTATTTGAATTATGTTAAAGTTAGTGGTGTTAGGGTTAGACTTAGGGTTAGGTTTAGGGGTTAATAACTTTAGTAGAGTGGCGGAGATGTTGGGGGCGGCAGATTAGGGGTTAATAAGAATAGGTAGGTGTCGGCAATGACTGTAATGTAGGTGGCGGCGTCATTGGGGTGGCATATTAGGGGTTAATAAATGTAATGTAGGTGTCGGTGGTGTCGGGCGGCAGATTAGGGGTTAAAAAGTGTAATGTAGGTGTCGGCGATGTCGGGGGCAGCAGATTAGGGGTGTTTAGACTCAGGGTTTATGTTAGGGTGTTAGGTGTAAACATACATTTTCTTTCCCCATAGGAATCAATGCTGCTGCGTTACGGAGCTTTACCCTCCTTTATTGCAGGTGTTAGGCTTTTTTTGAGCCGGCTCTCCCCATTGATGTCTATGGGGAAATCGTGCATGAGCACGTAAAACCAGCTCAAAGCAGTGCTGGTATTTGGGTGCGGTATGGAGCTCAATAGACATATTGCCTGCTAACACCGGGTTTTTGCAATCCTGTAATAGCAGCGCTATAGAGAGGTGAGCGGTGGAAATAACTTGCAAGTTAGCAAAACTCGTAATCTAGCCGATAGGGATGTTCAGGTGATATTTTCTAGTCAGCTTTTTACAGCTATTCTGCATCACTTTCAAGTGTTTCAACATTTGGGTATTATATCCCTTTAAAACTGCATGCTCTCTCTTTTTATCATAAAAGAGACATTGTGGGTTTTGTGTACCTTTAAAAACTTTATAACTGCATAATAAAAAGACAATGCAATAAAGCTTACATTCAATTTTAAGCAAGCAGTAGATTTTTTCATTTTTTTCTGACAAATTTTAAACTTTCCTTTTGATTTACCTTCCCCTATATCATGTGACAGCTGTCACCCACACAGCTGTGAATTATTTGCTTTTCTACAAAGAATACGACAATAATTAAGTAAATTTAAAAATACAGGTAGATTCAAAAGTTCTTTTTTTTTTTAATGCTCTACCAAAATCAAGAAAGTTTAATTTTGACATTTGCTGTCCCTTTAATGGCATATTCATTTTGTACCATATGTGTATATTAGGGCTATTTGTGTAGCTTGAAATACATGGGGGGGTAGTTATCAACGTGTCTACTTTTCCTGCCTTTGCCGGCCCAATACGCCCGCCTAAGCTCGCCTCACATCGCCGCCGCGGACCTGCAAAAATTTGCCTAAGTTATCAAAAAATCTGTCAAAAAGCCGCGCACTAAGTACGGGGCGATGAGCAGCGGACTGTCAGAGTTATCACTCATCCGATCTCGCTGCTCTTCGGCTTTTTGACAGCTTTATTGATACCCCTGTCACTAAGCACCCACACTAACTACACTGTTCTACCCCCTATACCGGCGCCCCCGGAGCCTCCCGCAACTAAATAAAGTTAGTAACCCATAAACCGCCGCTCCTAGACCCCGCCGCAACTCTTATAAATGTATTAACCCCTAAACCTCTGCTCCCGGACACCGCTGCCACCTACATTATACCTAGTAACCCCTATCCTGCCCCCCCTATACCGTCGCTCTCTATAATAAAGTTATTAACCCCTATCCTGCTGATCCCGCACCTCGCCGCAACTAAATAAATAGTTTAACCCCTAAACCGCCGCTCCCTGACCCCGTCGCAACCTATATTACATTTATTAACCCCTAATCTGCCCCCCCTACACCGTCGCCACCTATAATAAATGTATTAACCCCTATCCTGCCCCCCACTACACCGCCGCCACTGTAATAAAATTATTAACCCCTAAATCTAAGTCTAACACTAACCCTAACACCCCCTAACTTAAATATTAATTAAATAAATATAAATAATATTTCTATTATGAACTAAATTAATCCTATTTAAAACTAAATACTTACCTTTAAAATAAACCCTAATATAGCTACAATATAAATAATAATTATATTGTAGCTATCTTAGGATTTATTTTTATTTTACAGGCAAATTTCTATTTATTTTAACTAGGTACAATAGCTATTAAATAGTTATTAATTATTTAATAGCTTACCTAGCTAAAATAAAGAGAAATTAACCTGTAAAATAAAAACTAACCTAAGTTACAATTACACCTAACACTACACTATACTTAAATAAATTATTCCTATTTAAAACTAAATACTTACCTGTAAAATAAACCCTAAGCTAGCAACAATGTAATTAATAATAACATTGTAGCTATTTTAGGATTTATATTTATTTTACAGGTAACTTTGTATTTATTTTAGCTAGTTAGAATAGTTATTAAATAGTTATTAACTATTTAATAACTACCTAGCTAAAAGAAATACAAAATTACCTGTAAAATAAATCCTAACCTAAGTTACAATTAAACCTAACACTACACTATCATTAAATTAATTAAATAAATTAACTACAAATAACTACAATTAAATACAATTACATAAACTAACTAAAGTACAAAAAATAAAAAAGCTAAGTTACAAAAAATAAAAAAATAAGTTACAAACATTTTAAAAATATTACAACAATTTTAAGCTACTTACACCTAACCTAAGCCCCCTAATAAAATAACAAACCCCCCAAAAATAAAAAAATGCCCTACCCTATTCTAAATTAAAAAAGTTCAAAGCTCTTTTACCTTACCAGCCCTTAAAAGGACCTTTTGTGGGGCATGCCCCAAAGAATTCAGCTCTTTTGCCTGTAAAAGAAAAATACAACCCTCCCCAACATTAAAACCCACCACCCACATACCCCTAATCTAACCCAAACCCCCCTTAAAATAACCTAACACTAATCCCCTGAAGATCATCCTACCTTGAGTCGTCTTCACTCAGCGGAGCAGCGATGGAACCGAAGAGGAGATCCGGAGAGGCAGAAGTTATCCTCCAAGGGGCGCTGAAGAAATCTTCCATCCGATGAAGTGATCCTCCAGTCGGCGCTGAAGAAGTCTTCCATCCGGGCGATGTCATCTTCCAAGAGGCGCTGAAGAAGTCTTCTATCCGGGCGATGTCTTCTTCCAAGCGGGGTTTTCAATCTTCAATCTTCATCCCGCCGACGCGGAACATCCTTCTTTACTGACGGACTACCGACGAATGAAAGCTCCTTTAAGGGACGTCATCCAAGATGGCGTCCCTTCAATTCCGATTGGCTGATAGGATTCTATCAGCCAATCGGAATTAAGGTAGGAAAAATCTGATTGGCTGATTGAATCAGCCAATCAGATTCAAGTTCAATCCGATTGGCTGATCCAATGAGCCAATCAGATTGAGCTCGCATTCTATTGGCTGTTCCGATCAGCCAATAGAATGCGAGCTCAATCTGATTGGCTTTGTAATTGACTAAATGAAAGTACATTACAAAAACTTTTGATAATGTGTTAAGAATCCAGAGTCCACATTTTGTCCAGAATTAAACAAGTTGAAGTGCATTATCATTTTCATTTCAAAGGTTTTTCTTTCCATGGTGTTTTTGAAGTTGCCTCTGAGAATTTTGATTTTGAGGTTTTGGATGGAGTGGTCAGGTTGGGTGAAATGGTGACCAACAGGGGTACAGTATTTTGTTTCACAGTGATTTTTGATTGAGTGTCTGTGTAAGTTCATCCGAAGGTGCAGTTTTTGGCTTGTTTCTCCAATATAGCATCTCACTTTACATGCAGTGCAATGTATCATGTATACCACATTTGCAGATATACATGAATATGGAAAGAAAACTTCAGTTTGGGGGACGGCCTTCAGATTACCTGCTTTGATGTATGTTCAGTATATTTTTTTCTAGAGAGATAAGGTCTGGTGGTTGGTGGAAAGGAGGTATTGCAGAGGAAGACGTTTTCTGAAGCTTAATGCCTTGTGATCGAGTAGAGGACCTACTCAACAGAACCACTGATTTTCTTAACAAAATCCGCCAGATAACAGAATTGCCAGAGGATACTATACTTTTAGAGTTAAGAAATGTAAGGTTTTTAAAATTTTAATGTCCAACTATTGTATTTCAATATGAACAGCTTTGAAACAGTTAAAGATTAGCCAGACAGGAATCCCATGTCAGATCCGACCATTTAGACAGGTGTAGCAAGGTATAAAAGGTGTGATTATGCAGTCACTAGTACAGCCTGATGAAACTGCATTTTTGCTGAGAAACGCGTTGCTGTGATTGTTTTTATCTAAAATAAACCTTTTTATCTGAGTCACCTTGCTACCTGTCACTTATTGCCCTGGTGCAATCCATACCCAACATCGGTGTCTCTCTTGGTTGAGACCGTAACCGTTGATCCGGACCTGACAGGTGAAGTGGCCTGCAATTGGATATCCAGGGATCACGTGTACCGGCTTCTGTGTGTGTCCGTCGGGCGACTCTGAACAGTCCCGATCCGCTTCAATAGGCACAGTACGTGTGCCGCTGCCTCTGTGAGTATATCCTGCACACAGGGGGGGGCTCTTGGCCCATTGTTCTGACGATATTGTTTTATGTTTGGCGCCTCTCTTGTTTTCTCCTCAGTCTCTAGAAAAGTTCATTTTAAGCGATTGATGCATGAAATAGATTAAATGATTTATGAAAATGTTAAAGTTTTTTTTCTCCTTCTGCCATATGATGAAAATATCATCTATGTAGCGAAAGTATTTGAAGGGTTTGTGAGAGTGAGTGGCTAGGAATCTCTGTTCTAAGTCAGCCATGAAGAGTTTTGCATACTGTGGTGCCCATGGCTGTTCCCATGGTTTGTAAGTAGATGGAGTGGTTGAAGATGAAATAATTGTAAGTATAAATTCTGTAAGTTTACTGACTGTAGAAGCACTATATGTCTGGTTAGGGCTGTCGGAGGAAAGAAAGTTTAAGCAGGCATCAATAACATCTTTATGTGGAATATTGTTGTACAGGGATTCCACATCCATTGTCACAAGTATAGTATCCTCTGGCAATTCTGTTATCTGGCGGATTTTGTTAAGAAAATCAGTGGTGTCTTTTATAAAGCTAATGGTGTTAATAACTAAGGGCTTAAGAATATTTTTCACTAGGCCCAATATTATAATATAAGAATATTCTCCACTAGGCCTAGTGGAGAATATTCTTAAGCCCTTAGTTATTAACACCACTAGCTTTATAAAAGACACCACTCTTAGCTATTCTGTGTTTTAAGATATAATCTGTAAATTCCATTGAATTGGTCAGTATTGCTTCAGACTCTCTGGACTAAGACGGCTACTCCAATATATATATATATATATATATATATATATATATATATATATATATATATATATATATATATATATATATATATATATATATATATTATATATATATATATATATATATATATATATATATATATATATATATATGTGTGTGTGTGTGTGTGTCTTAATAATAACTATATAATAATATATATTAATAATGTGCTCCCTGTGTATTTACTGTAAATATTTAACATTCAAATGTTCTTCCAATACAGGAAAATTGTATTTTTTTATTAAATATATATTCCTATATATCTGTATATACCTATACTTCTATATATTCCTTTAGATATATGGCCATAGAAATATATTTTACATTACCAGATATACAGTATCTCAAAAAATTGAGTACACCCCTAATATTTTTGTAAATATTTTATTATATCTTTTCATGTGACACTGAGGCCTGCGCCGCATATGTAATCTCGCTCCTGGTCCTAGCAAACTAGATGAAGGAAAAGATTGAGAGAGAATTTTCTGGCAACAGGAATGCAGTAAAACCATATCAGTGTTTATTATGAACTTATTACAACAAAATAAAGCAGTAATTTCAAGGTGATGATTAAACTATAAATGTTACTTAGCTTTGGAAGTTGAATAAAGCATCTGTTAGACCTTTCTCAGATGCTGCCAGAAAATTCTCTCTCAATCTTTTCCTAGTCTGCTAGGACCAGGGGCGAGATTACATATGCGGCGCAGGCCTCAGCGCAACTGCTGAAACCTGCGTCGCCCGTAAATTCACCTTGCACATCGGGGATTCACATAAACCGCACCGGCAGTTCATATACTGCCTTAAGTTGGATAAACTAGCGATGTCTTGAAATGTGAGTAAATACACATTTCTGGAGTCGCCAGTGACTTACGGTAGTATAGAAACTGCCGGAGCATAAGAAAAAAAGTTAAATCGCCCATAAAAGTCTAACACTCCTCCCAAAAATAAACCCGACACATCAAAAACCCCAAATCACCCCACATCGCCACTAATAATAAAAGTATTAACCCCTAAACCACCAACCCCCCACAACGCAATATACCTAATTAAACTATTAACCCCTGAAAGGCCTTTCACCCACATCACAATCTAATAAATTTATTAACCCCTAATCTGTCATCCCCCCACAACGCAATAAACCTAATTAACCTATTAACCCCTAAACTGCCAGCACCCCACAATGTGATAAACCTAATTATCATATTAAACTCTAAACCGCAAATCCCCCACAATGCAATAAACCTAATTAACATATTAACCCCTAAACTGCCAAATCACCACAACTCAAATAACTAATTTAACTACTATGCCCCCTAACCTAACACCCCTTAAATTAACCCAAATTACATAAAATAATAAATTACTAAATTAAAATTAAAATAAAAAATCCTAACAGTAGATTTCAGTAGCTCTCATCCTATTGGCAGATTTGAAAATGTCAGCCAATAGGAATGCAAATCTTCAGTGTGCTGCGGTGATCGCATGAAGAGGATCCTACACACTGGGTGTCCCGCCACCAGCAAAGATGCTCTGCGCCGTCACGACTCCATGCCGCCAGGATGAAGCAAGAAGATGGATGGTCCCGCGCTTGATGAAGAGGAAGCTGCCAGGAAGAAAACCCTCACCGCCGGACTTCAGGAATGGTGAGTACCTATTTGGGGATTAGATTTAGTTTTAGTTTTATTTTTTGGGGGTGGCTTTATTTTAGATTAGGGCTTTTTTTATTTTCATGGGCCGTAAAAGAGCTGAATGCCCTTTTAAGGGCAATGCTCATACAAATACCCCTTTAGGGGCATTGGGTAGCTTACGTCTCATTAGTGTTAGGTCTTTTTTTATTTTGAGGTGTTCTGTGGGTGGTGGGGTTTACTGTTAGGGGGACTTAGTATTTTTTATGTAAAAGAGCTGTTTAACTTAGGGCAATGCCCTACAAAATGCCCTTTTAAGGGCTATTGGTAGTTTAGTTTAGTTTAGATTAGGGGGTGTTTTTATTTTGATGGGGGGTATTAGATTAGGTTTTGTTTTTTGATAATTTTCTTTATTTTTTTCTGTAATTTTAGACTTTTTTATTTTTTGTAATTTTAGAATTATTTATTTTAATTTAATATCAGGTTGTTTTTTTAATAATGTTAGGATTTTTTATTTTAATTTTAATTTAGAATTGTATTATTTTATGTAATTGGGGTTAATTTAGGGGTGTTAAGTTAGGGGGCTTAGTGATTAAATTAGTTATTTGTGATGTGGGGAATGGCGGTTTAGGAGTTAATAGGTTAATTAGGTTTATTGCAATGTGGGGGATTGTGGTTTAGGGGTTAATAGGTTAATTAGGTATATTTGTGTTGTGGGGGGGGTTAGTGTTTTAGGGGTTAATAGTGTAATTAGGTTTATTGTGTTGTGGGGGATGGTGGTTTAGAGGTTAATCACTTTATTAGGTTAATTGCGTTGTGGGGTTTTGGCAGTTTAAGGGTTAATAGGTTAATTAGATGTTTTGCAATGTCAGGGTTGGCAGATTAGGGGTTAATTTACTTTATTAGTTATTGCGGTGGAGGATGGCAGTTGACAGGTAGATAGATATTGCGCATTGGTTAGGTGTTTGTTACTACTTTCAAGGAGTTACGGTGCTCACATATTCAGCGCAAAGCTTGCTGTTACTGCCTATGTGTAGCGAGTTGAAAATAGAATAAATGTCTCCATGCACTGTCCTTGCACTGAATATGTGATACCGGTTTGCAACACGGTTCTATGTTAGTTTATGGAAGTAAAATTAGCGGGCGACTGGTGAAATATACGCACTACATATATATGCAATTCCATATATGTGATTTCAATACCGGACTAAAAACTAGCGACACCGCATATGGAATCTTGCCCCTAGTCTGCAATCTAATCAATATGCAAAAAGTTTTATTACAAAGTTATATAAAAACATTATTCTCCATCACCAAAGCAATATATATATATATATATATATATATATATATATATATATTGTAACAGGAACACTTTTAACCACGGTCTTCTAGGGCACAAATGCAGTCCACTGTAGTTTAAAAGGCTTTATTTTTCACAGCAATAACAAACAGGCAGTTCATTTTCAAAAGAGGGAAATCCTTCCTCTGCAGCAAAGTTAAGTACTTTTAAATGTGTCCCAGCACTTCACAGCATCCACAAGTGCTTTGTAAAAATAATGTCCTTTTACAGTTCACAGGAACAAAAGTCTTTTACACAGTGTAACAAACACACACCAGCTTCTGTAGCTGTGTAACTCTCTCCCAAGGCCTAAGTGAGGCTGCTATTTAAACCCTCACAACTTCTAATTAGCCACACCTGTGATTAGCTGCTGGACAGCTTCACAGCTGTCTGGGATAATGGCCCACCCTCTCTCCAATTATCCCAAACCCCAGGGACCCAGAACACAGTTTATCAACTGCATAATCAAATACACACTCTTTCTCCCTGGGGTTTTAACTGAAAGGAGAAATAGCATGTACAATGCTTGGTCTTAAATATCTTCCATTTATAACCAGGCCTTGCTTTCTGTCACATATCCTCCCCCCCCCCCCCCAGCTCACACCCAGTGGGTTGAGCGACCATGGACATCAATGAATGTACCCGAGACAAACCATCAGCATTGCCCTGCAAAAGACCAGCCCTGTGCTCAACAGTAAAATTGAAGGGTTGCAAGCTAAGAAACCACCTAGTAACCCTTGAATTTGTTTCCTTATTCTGACTCATCCATGTGAGAGGAGCATGATCTGTTATTAATTTAAATTTTCTTCCCAACAGATAGTACCTAAGGGTCTCTAAAGCCCACTTAATGGCAAGGCATTCTTTCTCCACTATAGAATAGTTCTTTTCCTGTGAAATAAGTTTTCTGCTTAGGAAAAGGACAGGATGCTCTTCTCCCTGACACTCCTGCGAGAGAACTGCTCCTAAACCAACATCAGAGGCATCTGTCTGTACAATAAAATCTTTAGCGAAATTGGGGGTACCAAAACTGGATGGGCACAAAGGGCATCTTTAAAATGCTTAAAAGCTTGTTCTGCTTCTGGGGACCATTTTATCATAATTGGGGCCCTTGCTTTTGTGAGATCTGTCAAGGGTGCCGCAATTGTAGCGAAATTCGGGATAAACCTTCTATAATAACTAGTTATCCCAATAAATGCTCTCACTTGTTTTTTAGTTAGAGGCTGTGGCCAGTTCTGTATGGCCTCTACTTTTGTTGTCTGAGGTTTAACTAATCCTCTACCAATAGTATAACCCAAGTACTTAGCTTCCTGTAAACCAACAGTACATTTTGCAGGATTGGCAGTTAACCCAGCGGACCGTATTGCATCAAGTACTGCTTGAACTTTTGGAAGATGGGATTCCCAATCTGTACTATAAATTATAACATCATCCAAATATGCTGCCGCATAACGAACATGGGGTTTCAGAATTCTATCCACCATCCTCTGGAATGTTGCCGGGGCCCCATGTAAACCAAATGGCAACACCGTATACTGAAATAAGCCCTCTGGGGTTGAAAAAGCTGTCTTTTCCTTTGCTTGACTAGTGAGAGGCACCTGCCAATACCCTTTCGTTAAATCAATTGTAGTGAGATAACGTGCTTTTCCTAGCCTTTCTATCAACTCATCTACTCTAGACATTGGGTAGGTGTCAAATTTGGAAACACAATTAAGCTTACGAAAGTCATTACAGAACCTTAATGAACCATCCGGCTTTGGAACAAGCATGATTGGACTGTTCCACTCACTTTGTGATTCCTCAATTACCCCAAGCTTTAACATTTTTTCTACCTCCAGTTTAATAGCCTTTCTACGAGCCTCAGGGACCCTATAGAGTTTAAGGCAGACCTTCTTCCCTGGTTCTGTTATTATGTCATGCTTAATAACATTAGTTTTTCCTGGTACCACAGAAAATACCTCTTTGTTTATTCTAATAAAATCCTTGACCTCTCGCTTCTGATGTACAGATAGGGTTTCCAATATATTTACCTCTGGTACAGTGACAGGGAGTTCTGTAGGTTTTAAGGCTACTAAAACTTCCCTATCTTTCCAAGGTTTTAACAGATTTATATGATATATTTGCTCAGGTTTCCTTCTCCCTGGCTGACTTACTTTGTAATTAACATCACCCACTTTCTCAATTATCTCATATGGGCCCTGCCAAGTAGCCAAGAATTTATTTTCAACTGTATGGACCAGAACTGACACCCTATCCCTAGGTTGAAACACCCTGGCTCTAGCATTATGGTTGTAGCTGTACTTTTGTGCTTCCTGTGCTTTTCCCATATGTTCCCTTACAATGGGCAGGACAGCATCCATACGATCCTGCATTTGGGAAATATGTTCAATAATACTTCGATAAGGTGTTGTCTCTTGCTCCCAAGTCTCTTTAACTATATCTAGTAATCCCCTGGGATGCCGCCCATATAACAGTTCAAGTGGGGAAAAACCTGTAGAAGCCTGGGGAACCTCCCTGATAGAGAACATTAAATAGGGTAACAGAAGGTCCCAATTTCTCCCATCTGTGTCAATTACCTTTCTTAGCATACTTTTGAGAGTTTTGTTAAACCTTTCTACTAAACCATGAGTCTGAGGGTGATATACTGAGGTCCTTAGTTGTTTTATGCCCAACAATTTACACAATTCTTTTGTAACCCTGGACATAAATGGAGTTCCTTGGTCTGTCAAAATTTCCTTAGGTATCCCGACCCTGCTAAACATTAGCATGAGTTCTTTTGCTATGGACTTTGCAGAGCTGTTACGAAGGGGAACTGCCTCAGGATAGCGTGTAGCATAATCAAGGATTACCAGTATATACTGATGTCCTCTAGCAGATTTAACCAGCGGACCCACCAAGTCCATAGCAATTCTTTCAAAAGGCACATCATTTATAGGCAAGGGCACTAAAGGGTTATGAAAATCTTTAGCAGGAGCTGTAAGTTGACACTTAGGGCATGAAGCACAATAATCCTTGATGGCTACAAATATCCCTGGCCAATAAAACCTTCTAAGAACTCTCTCTTTGGTTTTCTCAACTCCCAAATGCCCCCCTAGAATGTGGTTATGTGCAATATTTAATACAGTGTTCCTAAAAGTCTGGGGCACCAAAAGTTGTTTAACAATGTCTGTTCCTTTCTTCTCTACACGATATACCAAATCATTAACTGCTTCAAAATAAGGATAGGGTAATACATTTCCTGGCTGTGTCACAACATCATTTATAACCCTGATATTATTTCTTGCCTCTACCAATGTTGGATCCTCCCATTGGGCTTTTTTAAAATTACCAGGGCCACCAACCAGATCTATCAAATCATCAATATTTTCCGAGCTAGTACTTGGTACTTCATTACTCTGAGAGGGTTGATCACCTACTAATACAGGCATAGGGCAATAAATCTTATTTTTCTCCTTTTCAATGGAACCCCCTTCAAAATCAGTTTCAGAGAAAGGAAATACATAAATATCAGAAGTTTTACATATTTCTGGAGATTCCCATAACTCCAGAAATTTTGGAAAATCTCTCCCTATCACCACCTCATGGGCTAAATTTGGTACTACACCAACACAATATTTTAATTTACCACACTGAGTCTCAATCTCCACCTCAGCTGTAGGATATTCCCGTTTATCTCCATGAACACAGATAATTCCCATTTTTTCCCCATAATCTAATACTGCATCTGGTACTAAAGATTTAGCCACTAGTGTGACCATACTTCCTGAATCAAGCAAAGCCTTAGACACTTTACCATTAACCGTCACAGTACACCAATGGGAATCATTATTAACAGAGCTGTTGCTATTAGACAATAGTGAATGTGCAACATTACAGTCCATAAATTCATCTTTATCACAGTCTCTAGCAATATGCCCAACCTCATTACATTTAAAACATCTTACAGGTTGGTTATATTTAAATGTTTCCTTAATTCCTGGGGAAATGTCTCTGGTGTTTTGCCTATACACCTGCTGCTCTCTTATCCCCTTTATCCCCTGAACAGTCTTACCAGTTCTTGTAGAGCTCTGGGACTTGGGATTGTGGGGCTGATCCATTGAAGATTGTTGCAAAACTTCTCCTGAAGCTATAAATCTTTGGACCAATACAATCAACTGATCCGCTGTTTGAGGATCACCTTGATTAATCCACCGCCGCAGGGAAGCAGGTAATCCACGCTGAAACTGGTCCATCACCAGTAGTTCCACTATTTTGGTAGCCAAATTAACCTCTGGTTGCAACCACTTCCTGGCAAGGTGTATAAGGTCGAACATCTGGGATCTTGCAGCATTATGAAATGAAAACATCCAGGAATGGAATCTTTGTGCACGGACTGCCGAAGTCACCCCCAGGCGTGCAAGGATTTCTGCCTTCAATTTCTCATAGTCACTGGCTTGTGCTGGCTCTAAATCAAAGTAGGCCTTCTGAGGTTCACCACTAAGAAATGGTGCAAGTATACTCGCCCAATCAACTGTCGGCCATTTTTCTCTTTCTGCTGTGCGTTCAAATGCCAAAAGATACGCCTCAACATCATCAGCTGCTGTCATTTTTTTAAGATAATGACTAGCCCTTATTACTCTGGAACCTTGGCTGCCACCAACATATTCAGAGTTCAATTTTTCTGATATGGCTTGAACCTCTTGTTGCAGAGTTTGTGTAGCACTTTGTTGCTCTTCCCGGGTCTTCCTGCATGTCTCAGCTTGCACAGCAGCCATCTGTTGTATCAACAATTCAGTGTTCTCCTTCTGTGATTTAGCCAGCAGCATAGCACTCTCTGACTGGGCCAAGACCAACTGTTGCAGTGCTGCACTATTTTCAGCAGCTTTTCTGTTAGTCTCCTGCTGTATAGCATTAGAATGGATCAAAGCTTTAATGACTTCCTCCATGTTGCTTGCAGATTATTATGCCCACAGACATACAACATGGTTACCCGGATTCTCCACCAAGTGTAACAGGAACACTTTTAACCACGGTCTTCTAGGGCACAAATGCAGCACAGGACAGTCCACTGTAGTTTAAAAGGCTTTATTTTTCACAGCAATAACAAACAGGCAGTTCATTTTCAAAAGAGGGAAATCCTTCCTCTGCAGCAAAGTTAAGTACTTTTAAATGTGTCCCAGCACTTCACAGCATTCCACAAGTGCTTTGTAAAAATAATGTCCTTTTACAGTTCACAGGAACAAAAGTCTTTTACACAGTGTAACAAACACACACCAGCTTCTGTAGCTGTGTAACTCTCTCCCAAGGCCTAAGTGAGGCTGCTATTTAAACCCTCACAACTTCTAATTAGCCACACCTGTGATTAGCTGCTGGACAGCTTCACAGCTGTCTGGGATAATGGCCCACCCTCTCTCCAATTATCCCAAACCCCAGGGACCCAGAACACAGTTTATCAACTGCATAATCAAATACACACTCTTTCTCCCTGGGGTTTTAACTGAAAGGAGAAATAGCATGTACAATGCTTGGTCTTAAATATCTTCCATTTATAACCAGGCCTTGCTTTCTGTCACAATATATATATATATATATATATATATATATATATATATATATATATATATATATATATATATATATATATATATATATATATATATATATATA
Organism: Bombina bombina; assembly: GCF_027579735.1. Taxonomy (NCBI): domain Eukaryota; kingdom Metazoa; phylum Chordata; class Amphibia; order Anura; family Bombinatoridae; genus Bombina; species Bombina bombina. The sequence continues at coordinate 691,676,664 of NC_069504.1, read as the reverse complement.
TATATAAAAGAAAACAGGAATGGACCACACTTACAGACTGGACTAGGTACACATTCTAAGCCACTGTTAACTCCACAGCCCTGAACACTGATAGACAGCTGCACAGTTCCCAGCAACCCAGGCAGTTAACCCTTGAACAGCCTGGGTGACAGGCCTGAAGGGAAGCATTACAAATATTTTTAACACAAAAAAGGTATGGGCCAGCACTACTGCGGTGGTGCTCGTGAAGACTGGGGTAAACCAGACCCCTCCTAAATATAGGCAATGACAGAATGTCCACAGCACCTCTAGCATTTAACTTTCTTTATTCAGACATCATAAAAAATAAGCAACGTTTCAGGGGTTATCCTCTTAGTCATGACTAAGGGGATAACCCCCAAAATGTCGCTTATTTTTTATGATGTCTGAATAAAGAAAGTTAAATTCTAGAGGTTCTGTGGACATTCTGTCATTGCAAACATTATAAACACAACACACAGAAAACCTGGCACTCACTAGCAGATACTCAGTAATGTTTAAAAGCAAAACTGGGGGACGTCAGTTACATTTGGTGCCAAAGAATCAAGCTCAGGACCAGAGATGTAGCTAGAAACCACAAGGCCCAGGTGCTAGAATCTAAAAAAAGGTGAATTTGATACATATCTTTATTTTTTTTTAACATTTAACACAGAAAAAAAATGTGAATTAGATTACATGTCTGCAAAAGGAGGTACCCTGTGCCCACAGTCTGTGAGATAGTCTGACCCCCTATTACTGTATATAGTGACACTGTTTAAACCACCAGTACTGTATATAATGAGTTAGCGATGCAGTCTGTAATCTGCCGGTGAGATGGCTGGCCTGACCCTACCCGCCCCAGTACTTTAAAATGACATGGTCCACCCCCCCGTACTGTATATAGTGGTATTGTATAGTGACACTGTATACCCCCCCCATGCTGTAGTAACAAGGTCTGTAATGTGCTGGCTCCACAAACATACACACACACATACATGCATCAATACACACACAGTCACATACATACATACACACATAAACACCAATGGGTAAAACAGAAACACTAACCCTTGTAGTTAGAGACAGAGACACTAGTGAAGCATCACATCACACTCACATGATATCAGTGCAGGCAGTGGCAGGTCAAGGTTTTTTATTGAAAAAAATAAATAAAAATTTAAGCTGGGCCCCCACTTTCGACCTCTGCACCCCCTGTAGTTCTGCCCTTGCCCAGGACCACGTCAAGGTCTCCCCCTTCCTGGGACTCTAAACCAGCACCCACAAAATGCATACTTTCAAACAAACCAACTGGGAACCTCCCAGGGTGACAGACTTTTGTAATCTTCCCTATGTAAATACAAAACATAGGAATGGACCTCACTCACAGACTAGACTGGGTACACATCCTAAGACACTGTTAACTCCACAGCCCTGAACACTGGCAGACAGCTGCACAGTTCCCAGAAACCCAGGCAGTTAACCCCTGAACAGGCTGGGTGACAGGCTCTCAGGGAAGCATTACAGATATTATAAACACAACTCACAGAAAACCTGGCACTCACTAGCAGATGCTCAGTAATGTTTAAAAGCAAAACTGGGGGAAGTCAGTTACATTTGGTGCCAAAGGATCAAGCCCAGGACCACGTCAAGGTCTCCCCCTTCCTGGGACCCTAAACCATCACCCACAAAATGCATACTTTCAAACAAACCAACTGGGAACATCCCAGAGTGACACAGGCTTTTGTAATCTTCCCTATGTAAATACAAGACACAGGAATGGACCGCACTCACAGACTGGACTGGGTACACATCCTAAGCCACTGTTACCTCCACAGGCCTGAACACAAAATGGGTGCTGGTTTAGGGTCCCAGGAAGGGAGAGACCTTGACGTGATCCTGGGCTTGGGCCTTTGGCGCCAAATGTAACTAACTTCCCCCAGTTTTGCTTTTAAACCTTACTGAGTATCTGCTAGTGAGTGCCAGGTTTTCTGTGTGTTGTGTTTATAATGTTTGTAATGCTTCCCTGCGGGACTGTCATCCAGGCTGTTCAGGGGTTAACTGCCTGGGTTGCTGGGAACTGTGCAGCTGTCTGTCAGTGTTCAGGGCTGTGGAGTTAACAGTTGCTTAGGATGTGTACCCAGTCCAGTCTGTGAGTGTGGTCTATTCCTTTGTTTTGTATTTACATAGGGAAGATTACAAAAGCCTGTGTCACCCTGGGAGGTTCCCAGTTGTTTTGTTTGAAAGTATGCATTTTGTGGGTGCTGGTTTATGGTCCCAGAAAGTGGGAGATCTTGACGTGGTTCTGGGCTTGATCCTTTGGCGCCAAATGTAACTGACTTCCCACAGTTTTTCTTTTCAACATTACTGAGTATCTGCTAGTGAGTGCCAGGTTTACTGTGTGTTTTGTTTATAATGTTTGTAATGCTTCCCTGCGGGCCTGTCACATAGGTTGTTCAGGGGTTAATAGCCTGGGTTGCTGGGAACTGGGCAGCTGTCTGTCAGTGTTCAGGGCTGTGAATTTAACAGTGGGTTAGGATGTATACCCAGTCCAGTCTATGAGTGCGGTCCATTCCTGTGTTTTTTATTTACATAGGGAAGAGTATAAAACCTGTATCACCCTGGAAAGGTTCCCAGTTGGTTTGTTTGGAAGTATGCATTTTGTGGGTGCTGGTTTAGGGTCCCAGGAAGGGGGAGACCTTGACGTGGTCCTGGGCTTGATCCTTTAGTGCCAAATGTAACTGACTTCCGCCAGTTTTGCTTTTAAACATTGCTGAGTATCTGCTAGTGAGTGACAGGTTTTTCTGTATATATATATATATATATATATATATATATATATATATATATATATATAAATGTATTCTAAATGCTACTAGCACAAAGTAACATATAGGACTGTCACAGTACAAATACATACAGCATAGCAAAACAAGAAAAAAACAAAAACAAGATAAAAGTAGACAATTGCCAGCATATAGCAGAAGTCAAGTAGTAGATACCAAAGAGTAACACTCTGCTGCACCAGACCCTGTGTCATACAGGTACTGTCTGGGCAGGATGACTTGGAGATCTATGCACGTAGTCAGAGCAAAATAGCCATATGTAACAGCTGGAGTAAAGCAATAGGTCAAGCCGTAAGAGAATGCATGCAGTCCCAAACGGCACAGAAAGTCATTCATAGGGGCTTAAAGGAATCCAAGCTCCCCTACAAGTACTGTAATGACCATTTAGAAGAAGGTGCAACTATGAGAGCAAGCAGCCAGATAGTCCATGCTATAGCAGGAAAGCAGTTAAGTGAACCATTATCAGCTCTCACAGCAAGGCCATGCAGGGAGAAGGCATAAGCAGTTCAAGCAGATCCTGACAGGACATATAAGCTGATCATCACACACATGTCCAGTGCATCGGACTGCACAATTACCTTTCCTCTTACGCCATGGCCACATCAGTCCAAGCTGCACCTCCACTCCGGTAGTGGGAAAAAACAAGACCCATCAGGCAGGCTCCTAATAGTCGCTCAGTGTAAACAATGTCACGCTTCCAGAGTACCAGCCGGAATTTTCAAGCCACCAATAAATTTATTTTTGCATATTGATACTATTTATAGAGTGCTGAATTCCCCTTACTTTTTGTACCAAGATTAATATATCTCTGGTATCTATCTTTTGGTATTTGACTATTACAAATATTTTAGGGTCTGCACCGTATTATTTATTGAATAATTTATTTTAAATATTTATTTTTTTGGTCTGCTACTTCTAAACATTAGCATAGCAGGCGTGTCTACATTTTAAGTCACAAAACCCGAAATAGAACAATGCTGGGCTGGGTAATTGCTATGTGTGGCTTGTTATATAACATTTATGCTGTTCCCATGTGTAGCGTATAACAACCTACTATGCAGGTGTCAAATGAACAAGTGAACAAAATATTGGGCTCGCGTGCTTAATGCAGTAATGTTCAAAAATATATTGCAGATGTTGCCTGACTGCAACCCAATGGTGATATACAGAAAATTACCTGTGCCCTGGGAAAAGTTCCAGATCGTGGAGCACTTTGAGAGAGCTATAAACTGTTTTAGCTCAGAACCGTGATGGTACCTCCTGTCCCCCTACTGAGACTTCAACTGGACGGGTGTCCTGGAATTTCCAGTCAGTGGTGATGAGTCAAAAAAAGTGTGGAACCACTTCTATCAGAGCTGTGGGGCAACTACGGAAAAGGAAAAGGAGTGAAGTCTTTCGCTCTCTTACCACCTCTCGACCGTTACAGATTCGCCACCACCATTGGGCTAGATCGCCACCTCCTTCCTGGGTTCCTCCTGATGTATTCAGGTAACATGATGTCTCCAACGTATCCGCCCAACACCCTTAGCTCAGATCGGATCAGTGACAGGTTAGGAGGATAATAGCCACGGTAATTCTCCAATGGGGAAACAGCGCCACAAATGTAAGAGGAATGCTGCTACCAGACAGGTAAAAGATATACACAATCCAAAAAGGTAGACTGAAGCAGCAGCGATGAATACAAGTTCAATCTTTATTTCTCCAGGTTAAAATACATACTCCAAGGAGGGAGACGCAAATATAGAATAAGATACATGGATAAAATAGACAGTATAAGCGTTTTGGCGTGAGCCGTAATCACTACTGAATCAGAAACACCGAAACGCATGTACTGTCTATTGTATCCGTGTATCGTATTCTATATTTGCTTCTCCTCCTTGGACTATGAATTTTAACATGGAGAATTAAAGATTGAACTTTTTATTCATCGCTGCTGCTACCGTCTACCTTTTTGGATTATGTATACATTTTAAGTCAATCATATCTCCTAGCAAAGTGCTAGTCTAACTTAATAGCTTTTCCTCAAAATATAGTGAATATCCTCTCATAGGGCCTGATATTCTGCTTAGGTGAGATATTCTAAGAAGCCTCGTCGGCAGGGCAAGGCCCATAAAAAATATTTAGAAACACAAATTATATCTTGAGAAAAATTTATGTTGCTATGTAGTGTTCTTTATGTGAAACACGGACTCCTACATTACAATACAAGGTTTAAAAAAAATCCCAAAGATTTTGCGTTATTTCTCTCCATGTCAGTGAAGTTTTGCATATCAGACCCACAGACAGTTTTCACACTCCACATTGAAATGTGCCCCCTTCTCCTTCTAGATAAGATGTTGTCTGAGAATAGACAGCAGAGCAAAACAAGGAAAGCAGAAGTACATGTGAAACTGTGTAAATTATTTCTGAAAGGCATTTTCTAAAAAAGGATATATGTACTTAAAATATGTATATTTACTAAATAAATATCTGAATATCAAAAAAGCACAGATGTAATATAAACTGTAAATACATTGACTATTTATTAATTATTTGTGTATTTAATCATGAAAAGTTTCTATCTAATACATCATGCTAACCCGCATTCGCAAAAAGATTACTTCTGGTGGTGTTAGCGCTTGAGTGAAAGTGCTAAATAGGTTGCCACTTGTAATCTAGCCCATAGTCAGGTTATCACAATTATTAGGTTCTCCGACTTTCCATTAAAATTGAGACAGTAGAATTAGTGAGTGAGTAGCTGAGGAGTGGTTGTGACATTTTTTTATTATTATTATTGGAAGGTTGTTTATAGTGACAAATATATTGTTATATGAATATAGATAATTAGTGAAATTTATTTTCTCTTCATTTAGAGTGGTCTTTTATGTGTAAAGATTAGATAGAGGGTTTGAAATGGTAAAATTGTATTTCATTTTGATAAAAAAATAATTCTAATTAACTTGATTTCCTAGACAGTATAATACATTTCATATATAACTCCTGAGTCCTGATATACTTTTTTCTTACCTTTATCGCTAGTACAAAGTAATTTTGATTGCAGTATTCCATTGGATCACTGGAACTACACAAAAATAACTTGTTTAGACGTTAAACATTAGTATAAGGTGGAAGCATATTATCAAACCCACCTCTCAAAACAAGAGCCCCACATTCCAATCCCTTAGACCTAGATTTAGAGTTTGGCGTTAGCCGTGAAAACCAGCGTTAGAGGCTCCTAACGCTGGTTTTAGGCTACCGCCGGTATTTAGAGTCACTCAAAATAGGGTCTAACGCTCACTTTTCAGCCGCGACTTTTCCATACCGCAGATCCCCTTACGTCAATTGCGTATCCTATCTTTTCAATGGGATCTTCCTAACTCCGGTATTTAGAGTCGTTTCTGAAGTGAGCGTTAGACATCTAACGACAAAACTCCAGCCGCAGGAAAAAAGTCAGTAGTTAAGAGCTTTCTGGGCTAACGCCGGTTTATAAAGCTCTTAACTACTGTACTCTAAAGTACACTAACACCCATAAACTACCTATGTACCCCTAAACCGAGGTCCCCCCACATCGCCGCCACTCGATTACATTTTTTTAACCCCTAATCTGCCGACCGCCACCTACGTTATCCTTATGTACCCCTAATCTGCTGCCCCTAACACCGCCGACCCCTGTATTATATTTATTAACCCCTAATCTGCCCCCCACAACGTCGCCGCCAGCTACCTACACTTATTAACCCCTAATCTGCCGTCCGCACGCCGCCGCCAGCTACATTATCCCTATGTACCCCTAATCTGCTGCCCCTAACACCGCCGACCCCTATATTATATTTATTAACCCCTAATCTGCCCCCCACAACGTCGCCTCCACCTGCCTACACTTATTAACCCCTAATCTGCCGAGCGGACCTGAGCACTACTATAATAAAGTTATTAACCCCTAATCCGCCTCACTAACCCTATAATAAATAGTATTAACCCCTAATCTGCCCTCCCTAACATCGCCGACACCTAACTTCAATTATTAACCCCTAATCTGCCGACCGGAGCTCACCGCTATTCTAATAAATGTATTAACCCCTAAAGCTAAGTCTAACCCTAACACTAACACCCCCCTAAGTTAAATATAATTTAAATCTAACGAAATAAATTAACTCTTATTAAATAAATTATTCCTATTTAAAGCTAAATACTTACCTGTAAAATAAATCCTAATATAGCTACAATATAACTTATATTTATATTATAGCTATTTTAGGATTTATATTTATTTTACAGGTAACTTTGTATTTATTTTAACCAGGTACAATAGCTATTAAATAGTTAAGAACTATTTAATAGCTAAAATAGTTAAAATAATTACAAATTTACCTGTAAAAGAAATCCTAACCTAAGTTACAATTAAAACTAACACTATACTATCAATAAATTAATTAAATAAACTACCTACAATTACCTACAATTAACCTAACACTACACTATCAATAAATTAATTAAATACAATTCCTACAAATAAATACAATTAAATAAACTTGCTAAAGTACAAAAAATAAAAAAGAACTAAGTTACAAAAAATAAAAAAATATCTACAAACATAAGAAAAATATTACAACAATTTTAAACTAATTACACCTACTCTAAGCCCCCTAATAAAACAACAAAGCCCCCCAAAATAAAAAATGCCCTACCCTATTCTAAATTACTAAAGTTCAAAGCTCTTTTACCTTACCAGCCCTGAACAGGGCCCTTTGCGGGGCATGCCCCAAGAAGTTCAGCTCTTTTGCCTGTAAAAAAAAAACATACAATACCCCCCCCCAACATTACAACCCACCACCCACATACCCCTAATCTAACCCAAACCCCCCTTAAATAAACCTAACACTAAGCCCCTGAAGATCATCCTACCTTGTCTTCACCTCACCAGGTATCACCGAACCGTCCTGGCTCCAAAATCTTCATCCAACCCAAGTGGGGGTTGGCGATCCATCATCCGGTGCCTGAAGAGGTCCAGAAGAGGCTCCAAAGTCTTCATCCTATCGGAACAGCCAATAGAATGCAAGCTCAATCTGATTGGCTGATTGGATCAGCCAATCGGATTGAACTTGATTCTGATTGGCTGATTCCATCAGCCAATCAGAATATTCCTACCTTAATTCCAATTGGCTGATAGAATCCTATCAGCCAATTGGAATTCGAGGGACGCCATCTTGGATGACGTCATTTAAAGGAACCGTCATTCGTCGTTCAGTCGTCGGCCAGGATGGATGTTCCGCGGTGGAGGTCTTCAGGATGCTGCCGCTTCGCTCCGGATGGATGCCGCTTGGATGAAGACTTCAATCGGATGGAAGAACTCTTCTGCCCCGCTTGGATGAAGACTTCAGCCGGATCATGGACCTCTTCAGCCCCCCGCTTGGGCTTGGATCAGGACATCGGAGGAGCTCTTCTGGACCGATCGGTGAACCTGGTATGGTGAAGACAAGGTAGGATGATCTTCAGGGGCTTAGTGTTAGGTTTATTTAAGGGGGGTTTGGGTTAGATTAGGGGTATGTGGGTGGTGGGTTGTAATGTTGGGGGGCTTGGGTATTGTATGTTTTTTTTTACAGGCAAAAGAGCTGTATTTCTTGGGGCATGCCCCGCAAAGGGCCCTGTTCAGGGCTGGTAAGGTAAAAGAGCTTTGAACTGTAGTAATTTAGAATAGGGTAGGGCATTTTTTTATTTTGGGGGGCTTTGTTATTTTATTAGGGGGCTTAGAGTAGGTGTAATTAGTTTAAAATTGTTGTAATATTTTTCTTATGTTTGTAAATATTTTTTTATTTTTTGTAACTTAGTTCTTTTTTATTTTTTGTACTTTAGCTAGTTTATTTAATTGTATTTATTTGTAGCAATTGTATTTAATTAATTTATTGATAGTGTAGTGTTAGGTTAATTTTAGGTAATTGTAGGTAGTTTATTTAATTAATTTATTGATAGTCTAGTGTTAGGTTTATTTGTAACTTAGGTTAGGATTTCTTTTACAGGTAAATTTGTAATTATTTTAACTATTTTAGCTATTAAATAGTTCTTAACTTTTTAATAGCTATTGTACCTGGTTAAAATAAATACAAAGTTACCTGTAAAATAAATATAAATCCTAAAATAGCTATAATATAATTATAATTTATATTGTAGCTATATTAGGATTTATTTTACAGGTAAGTATTTAGCTTTAAATAGGAATAATTTATTTAATAAGAGTTAATTAATTTCGTTAGATTTAAATTATATTTAACTTAGGGGGGTGTTAGTATTAGGGTTAGACTTAGCTTTAGGGGTTAATACATTTATTAGAATAGCGGCGAGATTTGGTCGGCAGATTAGGGGTTAATTATTGAAGTTAGGTGTCGGCGATGTTAGGGAGGGCAGATTTGGGGTTAATACTATTTATGATAGGGTTAGTGAGGCGGATTAGGGGTTAATAACTTTATTATAATAGCGGTGCGGTCCGCTCGGCAGATTAGGGGTTAATAAGTGTAGGCAGGTGGAGGCGACGTTGTGGGGGGCAGATTAGGGGTTAATAAATATAATATAGGGGTCGGCGATGTTAGGGCAGCAGATTAGGGGTACATAGGGATAATGTAAGTAGCGGCGGTTTACGGAGCGGCAGATTAGGGGTTAAAAATAATATGCAGGGGTCAGCGATAGCGGGGGCGGCAGATTAGGGGTTAATAAGTGTAAGGTTAGGGGTGTTTAGACTCGGGGTACATGTTAGAGTGTTAAGTGCAGACGTCGGAAGGGTTACCGCATAGCAAACAATGGGGCTGCGTTAGGAGTTGAACACGGCTTTTTTGCAGGTGTTAGGTTTTTTTTCAGCTCAGACAGCCCCATTGTTTCCTATGGGAGAATCGTGCACGAGCACGTTTTTGAGGCTGGCCGCGTCCGTAAGCAACTCTGGTATCGAGAGTTGAAGCTGCGTTAAAAATGCTCTACGCTCCTTTTTTGGAGCCTAACGCAGCCTTTATGTGGACTCTCGATACCAGAGTTATTTTTATGGTGCGGCCAGAAAAACACGGGCGTTAGATTTTCGGCTCGTTACCGACAAAACTCCAAATCTAGCCGTTAGTGTTGTGTTCAATTTGTAACATTCCTTTACCATGCTGGAAATGTTTAAAAAACTTGATTTTTGTCTCACTTTACAAATAAGAAATCAAGACATTCTTACAAATTTGTTATTTTTTTAATTAACATGTTTTACATGTACAAACACAGGAGGATTGGCATGTGTATGCATTCATGTATGTGTGCACATACATACATACACATGTGTCATGACCCAGCCTGGAATTGAATCTGGGACCTGTTTCTATTTCTGCTGCTGTTCTTTCCCAGCCTGTTGTCTTGCTTCTCTGCTACCAGATGGCTTGATCACAGGCTAAGAATATTGGGTTTTTCTGTTTGCTGCAACTTTGGCTCTCTGGCTCCACCTGCTTACCAGCTGAAACAAATAATTTAATCAGCAGCCTGCTATATCTGGGAGATTTGCTGGCAGTTCTGGGCCTTGACATTGAGTGTTATACTCTGAAAGACCCTCTGGTCCTGTTTCCTGAGTGAAATACAGATTTGTTGGATTTCCTGGTTCCTGATTTCTGCTTCATTTCCTGACTACTCTTCTGGATATTCCCTTGGCACTGTGTTTCGTTTTTGGACTTATTTCCTGGCAATTGATCTAGCATAATTCTCTATTTGCTAAAGACTGACTCAGGTACTTTTGCTTGCTTGTTACCTGATACTATAGAGTTCCAGTTTGCAGTCTATGCAAGTTTCCTGTTTGTTACTACAGTGTTCCAGTCTACAGCATATGCAAGTATCCTGTCTGTTATTACAACTTTTGCTTGCTTGTTACCTGATATTATAGAGTTTCAGTTTGCAGTCTATGCAAGTTTCCTGTTTGTTACTACAGTGTTCCAGTCCACAGCATATGCAAGTATCCTGCCTGTTATACAAAGCCCTGCATTCCTGCCTGTTATTACACAGTTCCAGTCTACAGCATATGCAAGTATCCTGCCTGTTATAGAAAGCCCTGCATTCCTGCCTGTTATTACACAGTTCCAGTCTACAGCATATGCAAGTATCCTGCCTGTTATACAAAGCACTGCATTCCTGCCTGTTATTACACAGTTCCAGTCTACAGCATATGCAAGTATCCTGCCTGTTATACAAAGCACTGCATTCCTGCCTGTTATTACCCAGTTCCAGTCTACAGCATATGCAAGTATCCTGCCTGTTATACAAAGCACTGCATTCCTGCCTGTTATTACACAGTTCCAGTCTACAGCATATGCAAGTATCCTGCCTGTTATACAAAGCACTGCATTCCTGCCTGTTATTACACAGTTCCAGTCTACAGCATATGCAAGTATCCTGCCTGTTATACAAAGCACTGCATTCCTGCCTGTTATTACACAGTTCCAGTCTACAGCATATGCAAGTATCCTGCCTGTTATTACAAAGATCTGTATTCCTGCCTAATACTATAGCCTATAAACATTGCCTTATCTAATTGCATATCTCTGCATTGCTAATTATCCTATAAATAAAACCATCACCTTTATTTCCTAAAACCTTGTACCTGTTTAATTATGCCAAAAAGGAAAGACACACGCAGACAAAACACAACTTTAACCCCAGAACCTGACACCTCTGCACAACAGCTCCCACCTCCTGAAACTGCTCCCTTCCAGAGTATGACACGTTTACACATATTTACATATATTCATACACACATACAAATATACACACATATATACAGTATACACCTTTGAGTCCTTCACAGTCAAACACCATGACATGAACTATATCACTTTTAAACTCTTTTTTTTACATTTTTTCAATAATAAACATATATTTTACATTTGATATGGTCTACAGATAGTATAGCCCCTTCAGGAGAAAGAGACTTACCCCAATTCTTCCGCGTATGGACTTTGCACACAGCGACAAAGGATTATAGTGCTGGAAGCGAGAGCAGCTACCCAGATACCGGAATCAGCTGATTGTGTGTTGTCTAAAAGTTTTTATCTATACTTTCTTGTAAGTGCAACTTATTATATGCTAACAGTAAAGATATTATGCCTTTTACCTTGAGTCGTGGTTGCGCTCTTTCTGTTCTTCTGTTTTCAGTATGTATATATATATGAGTGTAATTCTTTATTATAATTTTCTTGTAGCTCTAACACTTTACTTTAGGTCTCAAATCACACTATATTATATGTTCTACTTAAGCGCACCACATAAATATATACAGTCATGGCCAAAAATATTGGCACCCCTGTATTTCTGTCAGATAAGGCACCACTTCACCCAGAAAATTGTTGCAATTACATTACAAATGTTTAGGCATTTTCATGTTTTTTTCTCTTTGTTTGTATTGGTATAACACAAAAAAATGGAGAAAAAAATTGAAACATTCTACGAAAAACTCCAAAAATGGACTGGACAAAATTATTTGCACCCTCAATTTAATATTTGGTAGCACACCCCTTGGAAAAAATAGCTGAAATTAATCACTTCCTGTAACCATCAATGAGTTTTTGACACCTCTCTACTGGAATTTTGGATCACTCTTCTTTCCCCAACTGCTCCAGGTCTCTCAGATTGGAAGGGTTCCTTTTTCCAGCTGTTGTTTTAAGATCTATCCACACATGCTCTATAGGATTACGATCTGAGCTCATTGCTGACCAGTTAAGTACTCTCCAGTGCTTTGTCTTGAACCATTTCTGGGTGCTTTTTGACGTGTGCTTTAGGTCATTGTCCTGCTGGAAGACCTATGACCTCTGACGAGGACCCGACTTTCTGACACTGGGCCCTATATTGGACCACAGAATTCTTTGGTAGTCTTCAGATTTCATAATGCCATGCACACAGTCAAGACATCCATTGCCTAAAGCAGCAAAGCAACCCCAAAACATCACTGAACCTCCACCATGTTTGACTGTAGGGACTGTATTCTTTTCTTTAAAAGCCTAATTTCTTTTTCTGAAAACAGTAGAATCATGGGCTTTACCAAAAGCTGTAATTGTGTTTCCCCTGTCCACAGCACATTCTCCCAAAATGATTTTGGCTTCCTCAGGTAAGTTTTGGCAAACTCCAATATGACTTTTTTATGTTTCTGTGTCAGTAGTGGGGTCCTCCTAGGTCTCTTACCATAGTGTCCCTTTTCATTCAGATGGTGATGTATAGTGTGAGCTGACACATTTGTAAAAAAAAAATAAGGTAGCCAGGAGGTAAAGACTAAAAAATAGCTTTTATAAAAATAATTCTAAAACATACGCCTAGATTTAGAGTTTGGCGGCCAAAGGGGTGCGTTAGCTACGCGTGCTTTTTTTCCCCCCGCACCTTTTAAATACCGCTGGTATTTAGAGTTCACAGAATGGCTGGGTTTTCAGTGCGTTAGGCTCCAAAAAGGGAGCGTAGAGCATAATTTAACGCCACTGCAACTCTAGATACCAGCGGTGCTTACGGACGCGGCCAGCTTCAAAAACGTGCTCGTGCACGATTCCCCCATAGAAAACAATGGGGCAGTTTTAGCTGAAAAAAAACCTAACACCTGCAAAAAAACAGCGTTCAGCTCCTAACGCAGCCCCATTGTTTCCTATGGGGAAACACTTCCTAAGTCTGCACCTAACACCCTAACATGTACCCAGAGTCTAAACACCCCTAACCTTACACTTATTAACCCCTAATCTGCTGCCCCCGCTATCGCTGACACCTGCATATTTTTTTTAACCCCTAATCTGCCGCTCTGTAAACCGCTGCTACCTACATTATCCCTGTGTACCCCTAATCTGCTGCCCCTAACATCGCCGACCCCTATATTATATTTATTAACCCCTAATCTGCCCCCCACAACGTCGCCTCCACCTGCCTACACTTGTTAACCCCTAATCTGCCGAGCGGACCGCACCGCTACTATAATAAAGTTATTAACCCCTAATCCGCCTCACTCCCGCCTCAATAACCCTATAATAAATAGTATTAACCCCTAATCTGCCCTCCCTAACATCGCCGACACCTAACTTAAATTATTAACCCCTAATCTGCCGACCGAATCTCGCCGCTACTGTAATAAATGGATTAACCCCTAAAGCTAAGTCTAACCCTAACACTAACACCCCCCTAAGTTAAATATAATTTTTATCTAACGAAATAAATTAACTCTTATTAAATAAATTATTCCTATTTAAAGCTAAATACTTACCTGTAAAATAAACCCTAATATAGCTACAATATAAATTATAATTATATTATAGCTATTTTAGGATTAATATTTATTTTACAGGCAACTTTGTATTTATTTTAACCAGGTACAATAGCTATTAAATAGTTAATAACTATTTAATAGCTAAAATAGTTAAAATAATTACAAAATTACCTGTAAAATAAATCCTAACCTAAGTTAAAATTAAACCTAACACTACACTATCAATAAATTAATTAAATACAATACCTACAATTATCTACAATTAAACCTAACACTACACTATCAATAAATTAATTAAATAAAATACCTACAAATAAATACAATTAAATAAACTAACTAAAGTACAAAAAATAAAAAAGAACTAAGTTACAAAAAATAAAAAAATATTTACAAACATTAGAAAAAAATTACAACAATTTTAAACTAATTACACCTACTCTAAGCCCCCTAATAAAATAACAAAGACCCCCAAAATAAAAAAATGCCCTATCCTATTCTAAAATAAAAAAGTTCAAAGCTCTTTTACCTTACCAGCCCTGAAAAGGGCCCTTTGCGGGGCATGTCCCAAAGAATTCAGCTCTTTTGCCTGTAAAAAAAAAACATACAATACCCCCCCCAACATTACAACCCACCACCCACATACCCCTAATCTAATCCAAACCCCCCTTAAATAAACCTAACACTAAGCCCCTGAAGATCTCCCTACCTTGTCTTCACCTCACCGGGTCCCGATCTGTCCAGAAGAAGGTCCGAAGTCTTGATCCAAGCCCAAGCGGGGGGCTGAAGAGTGACATCCATCCTCGGGCTGAAGTCTGGATCCAAGCGGCGGCTGAAGAACTCCATCATCGGGCTGAAGTCGGAAGTCCATCATCGGGATGAAGTCTTCTATCAAGCCGCATCTTCAATCTTCTTTCTTCCGGAGCGGAGCCATCTTCTTCCAAGCCGACGTGGAACATCCCCTTCAACCGACGCCTACTAGCCGAATGACGGTTCCTTTAAATGACGTCATCCAAGATGGCGTCCCTCGAATTCCGATTGGCTGATAGCATTCTATCAGCCAATCGGAATTAAGGTAGGAATATTCTGATTGGCTGATGGAATCAGCCAATCAGATTCAAGTTCAATCCGATTGGCTGATCCAATCAGCCAATCAGATTGAGCTCGCATTCTATTGGCTGATTGGAACAGCCAATAGAATGCAAGCTCAATCTGATTGGCTGATCCAATCAGCCAATCGGATTGAACTTGAATCTGAGGGGGGCAGATTAGGGGTTAATAAATATAATATAGGGGTCGGCGGTGTTAGGGGCAGCAGATTAGGGGTACATAAGGATAACGTAGGTGGCGGAGCTTTGCGGTCGGCAGATTAGGGGTTAATTATTGTAGGTATCTGGCGGCGACGTTGTGGGGGGCAGGTTAGGGGTTAATAAATATAATATAGGGGTCGGCGGTGTTAGGGGCAACAGATTAGGGGTACATAAGTATAATGTAGGTGGCGGTCGGCAGATTAGGGGTTAAAAAAAATTAATCGAGTGGCGGCGATGTGGGGGAACCTCGGTTTAGGGGTACATAGGTAGTTTATGGGTGTTAGTGTACTTTAGAGCACAGTAGTTAAGAGCTTTATAAACCGGCGTTAGCCCAGAAAGCACTTAACTACTGACTTTTTTCTGCGGCTGGAGTTTTGTCGTCAGATTTCTAATGCTCACTTCAGCCAAGACTCTAAATACCAGCGTTAGAAAGATCCCATTGAAAAGATAGGATACGCAAATGGCGTAAGGGGATCTGCGGTATGGAAAAGTCGCGGCTGGAAAGTGAGCGTTAGACCCTTTCCTGACTGACTCCAAATACCAGCGGTAGCCCAAAACCAGCGTTAGGAGCCTCTAACGCTGGTTTTGACTGCTACCGCCCAACTCTAAATCTAGGCCATAGAGAGGTATATACCCATCAGTAAAGATGAACTGAAGCATTTTGGCATAACACCGTAGTCATAGTCCATCATACACATTTGTACCCTGACACATTTGTACCCTTTGCCTGAAGGTCAGCTTGAATTTGTCTGGAAGTTGATTGAAGTTCTTTATCCACCAATCGAACAATCCTTTGTCGCAATCTTTGATCAATTTTTCTCTTTCTTCGACATCCAGGGAGATTAGCTACAGTGCCATGGGCTGTAAACTTCTTGACAATGTTACGCACATTGGACACAGGAACATTAAGATCTCTGGAGATTAACTTGTAACCTTGGGATTGTCCATGCTTTCTACAATTTTTATTCTCAAATCCTCAGACAATTATTTGCTGCTCTTTCTCTTCTCCATGCTCATTGTGGCACACAGAGACACATAACAGAAAGGTTTAGTCCATTTTTCACCATTTTAACTGGTTGCCAGTGTGATTTCTACATTGTCAGCGCTGGTTAATTGATACAGGTGAGTTTAATTACAAATTACAGGAGCATCACAAACTTGGAATGCAATTATTTCTTACAATTTTGAGAAGGTGCCAATAATTTTGTCTAGTCCACTTTTTTGAGTATTTTGTGGAATTTGTCAGATTTATTTTTTTATTAACTTTTTGTGTCATACCAATACAAACAAAAGAAATAATTATGAGAATCCCTAAACATTTGTAATTGCAATAATTTTCTGGGCAAAACGATGCATTATCTGACAAAATGCAGGGGTGCCAATATTTTTGGCCATGACTGCATGTATATAAGCATATACATATATATTTACTGAGAACACACAGTTCCCATAGACTGCATTGCATTGGTGCATTTTTTAACACCCCAACTCCTGCCAACTTTACCCCCAAAATACTGCCTAGTGCAGTTATTTATTAGAAAATAAGATGCTGCTATCTTTCGGCTAGATTACAACTTTTGCATTATTGTGCGGTATGGCTATACCGCTGAAAAACTGCCCATTGCACGTGGAATGGCAGGTAACATATATTACAAGTGGCAGCAGTATAGCTATACCGCAAGAATTTTAGCCTTTACGCAAGTCACCATTCTGCACTAAAAAATTATGTTTGAGTGCGGGATTTTCCATAGCGCTGTATTACAGGTTGTGCGTTCCGGCTAAAATGCTTGCACTACAGCCTTTACCGACATGATCCATTCCAGGATCTGAGACCAGTAGTTATGGATTTTGCAAAACAAAACTATTTCACAAAACTCATAACTAAAATGTTACAAAGTACACTAACACCTATAAACTACCTATTAACCTCTAAACCGCCACCCTCCCGCATCGCAAATATTATATTACACCTATTAATCACTACTCTGCTGCCCACCCACATCGCTGACACTAAAATAAACCTTTTAACCCCTAAACTGCCGGGCCCCCACATCATCAACACTATAATAAAGTATTAACCCCTAAACCTCCAGCCCCCCACATCACAACTAATAAACTAAACATATTAACCACTAAACCGCCAGCCCCCCACATTGCAAAACACTCAATTAAACTATTAACCCCTAGACCTAACACCTCCTAACTTTAAATTAAAAGTTACAATATAAAATAAAATAAATATAAACTTACCTGTGAAATAAAAAAAAACTTAGATTAAACTATAAATTAACCTATCATAACTATTCTAATAAAATAAAATAAACTACCAATTAAAAATCCTAAATTACATGATTAAAAAACCTAACACTATGAAAAAAACAAAAACCTAAATTACAAATTTAAAGTAACCTAATACTATGAAAAAAATAAAAAAATCTAATATTACAAAACATAAAAAATGCTAAAATTACGCAAAACATTAAAAAAACACTAAGATTACAAAAAATAATAAATTTTTTTTATCCAAAATAATAAAAATGACACCTAATCTAATAGCCCAATATAAACAAAAAAGCCCCCCCCCATATAAAAACAACCCCCTAACCTAACAATAAACTACCAATAGCCCTTAAAAGGGCCTTTTGTAGGGTGTTGCCCTAAGTTAAACAGCTCTTTACCTTACAAAATTACAAAGTCCCCCTAAATGTAAAAACCCCCACCCAACCAACCCTTCCAAATGAAAAACCTAAGTCTAAAAAAATCCCAAGCTACCCATTGCCCCTAAAGGGGCATTTGTATGGGCATTGCCCTTAAAAGGGCATTCAGCTCTTTTACTGCCCATCAAAACCCTAATCTAAAACAAAAACTCACCCCAAAAAAAAAAACTAACACTAACCCCAGGAAATCTACTCACAGTTCCTGAAATCCGGACATCCATCTTCATCCAGGCAGCGAGAAGTCTTCATCCAGGTGGCATCCTCTATCTTCATCCAGGCAGCAAGAAGTCTTCATCCAGGTGGCATCTTATATCTTCATCCTGGTGACGCAAAGCTGTGGAGGCGCGGAGCTGTAGTGGTGCGGAGCACTGTCGCAGGTGGTGCAGAAATCCAATAGTATGAGAGCTACTGAAATCATATTGGCTGATTTGAACAGCCACTAGGATTTCAGTAGCTCTCATCCTATTGGCAGATTTGAAAATGTAAGCCAATAGGAATGCAAGGTACCCCAAATTTAAACGGGTACCTTGCATTAAAAGCTTCAGTGTACGGCGTTGATCGTATGAAGAGGATCCTCCACACTGGATGTCCAGGTTGCTGGTGACGATGTTCCGGGCCTCCACAGCTCAGCCTCTACACAGCTCTGCACCACCGGGATGAAGATAGAAGATGCCGCCTGGATGAAGACTTCTCGCCGCCTGGATGAAGATAGAAGATGCCGCCTGGATGAAGATGGATGTCTGGACTTCAGGAACTTTGAGTAGATTTCTTGGGGTTAGTGTTATTTTTTTTTTGGGTGGGTTTTTGTTTTAGATTAGGGATGGGCAGTAAAAAAAATTGAAAGAGCTGAAGATGCTGCCTGGATGAAGACTTCTTGCCGCCTGGATGAAGATGGATGTCCGGACTTCAGGAACTTTGAGTAGATTTCTTGGGGTTAGTGTTATTTTATTTTTTTGAGTGGGTTTTTGTTCTAGATTAGGGGTGGGCAGTAAAAGAGATGAATGTCCATACAAATACCCCTTTAGGGGCAATGGGTAATTTAGGATTTTTTTAGATTTAGTTTTTTTATTTTGGGGGGTTGGTTGGGTGGGGGTTTTACTTTTAGGGGAGACTTTTAAGGGCTATTGATCATTTATTTTTAGGCTAGGGGGTGTTTTTATTTTGGGGGGCTATTCTGTTTTATAGGGTTATTAGATTAGGTGTAATTTTTATTATTTTGGATAATTTTGTTTTTATTTTTTGTAATCTTAGTGTTTTTTTTATATTTCATAATTTTAGCCTTTTTTATTTTTTGTAATGTTATAATTTTATTTTTTTGTAGTATTAGGTTTATTTACATTTGTAATTTGTTTTTATTTTTTCGTAGTGTTAGGGTTTTTTTGTTTTTTTTTAACTTTTCAAAAGTTTATTGAAATCAAAAACAGTTACATCAAAATAAATCGCATTTTGAAATTTTACACTTCTGATTTGTGAGCAAAATAAAATGGAGGGAAGGGGACATAGGGATAAAATCAAAATACGGTTACAATGAATGCAAAGGATAAAGAATAAGAGTGCTGTTTAGCATGCATGCCAGTCCAATATGCTTCAGTCATTGCCTCATGAACATTTGGGCCAATTAAGGCTAGTTTGGGTCACCTAGGTGTGATTGTGAGGAATATTTCTGTATATATGACTAGTGATGTCGCGAACTTAAAAATTTCGGTTTGCGAACGGCGGACTCGAACTTCCGCTACTGTTCGCGAACCGGCGAACCGCCATTGACTTCAATAGGCAGGTGAACTTTAAAACCCGCAAGGACTCTTTCTGGCCACAATAGTGATGGAAAAGTTGTTTCAAGGGTACTAACACCTGGACTGTGGCATACTGGAGGGGGATCCATGGCAAAACTCCCATGGAAAATTACATAGCTGATGCAGAGTCTGCTTTTAACCCATAAAGGGCCTAAATCACCTAACATTAATAAATTGTTTGCAATAACGTGCTTTAAAACATCAGTTATGATGTCGTATCGATCAGGTAGTGTAAGGGTTACGCCCACTTCACAGTGACAGACCAAACTCCAAGTGTAACGCAACGCAAACAACCGCAAACAGTCCATTTGCACAACCATGAGATAGATAGATTTGATAGATAGATACATAGATTACATAGCTCAATAGATGCAATATACATATGATCGATACAAATTACATAGATCAATAGATGCAATATCCATTTGATTGATACGAATTTTATTGATCAAAAGATGCAATATACATTTGATAGATACGAATTACATCGATCAAAAGATGCAATATACATTTTATATATACGAATTACATCGATCAATAGATGCAATATACATTTGATAGATACGATTGATAGTTAGATAGATTTGATAAATAGATAGATTTGAAAGATATATAATTTCCCTGACAGAGTATAACAATAAGACATGCAGTCTGGGACCCGTGGTGTGTTAAGTAGTACTATTCTTAGCAGTTTACTACTACCTGTTACTCCCCCTATCGGGGGAGGTCTATATGGCCTGTATTTTTGGAACAGGGAGATGGAAGAAGATGATTGGTCTGTCCTCATACTTTAAATTTGTCAAAAACACAAGTGGCTGTCACAAAACAGTCTGGACACAGGATCGATAGATTTGATAGACAGATATACATAGATTGATAGTTAGATAGAATCGATAGAAGATAAATAGATAGATTTAATAGATATATAATTACCCTGAAAAAGTATAATAATAAAACATGCAGTCTGGGATCCATGGTAACTAGGTTGTGTTAAGTAGTACTATTGTTAGCACTTTAATCCCTGTTACTCCCCCTATCGGGGGAGGTCTATATGGCATGCATGATTACCCTGACAAAGTATAACAACAAGACACGCGGTCTGGGACCCATGGTAACTAGGTTGTGTTAAGTAGTACTGTTCTTAGCAGTTTAATCCCTCTTACTTCCCCTATCGGGGGAGGTCTATATGGCCTGCATGATTACCCTGACAAAGTATAACTACAAAACATGCGGTCTGGGACCCATGGTAACTAGGTTATGTTAAGTAGTACAATTCTTTTTTTTATAATCTTTCTTTATTACGGCTTTTCAGAACAAACAAATACAAATACATTGAGGTGTTTAACAGTTGGTCTAAGATGCGATTTCCAAAGTCCACAATTGTAATGGTATTAGACTTATTGCACTGTCCATTCAAGTCCGTTTATATCCGTTCTTCCCAGCCAGTTTTATAATAAACATAATTAACTTTAATTAAACTAAAACTAAATTAAACTAACATATAAGGAAAAGGGGAAAGGGGAACAACAAACATGCTGTAATTAGGCAATCCGACTGTAGTATTTATATGCACACTCTTAATCTTAAGGTAAATGAAGAGGTGAGCCGCTGGAAGGTAAAATCCAAAAACTTTATTCCAAAAAGTTAAAAATGGGAGGCATCCCAGAACAGAAATGAGCAACGTGAAGCTGCTAACATGTTTCGGCCATGGTGGCCGTAGTCATAGCATACTATACAATACTCTGTAAAAGTTTAAAACAGGTAACACAGTACCTGATTGGTAGGATAATTGAGAGTGAGAGACGCCCACTTCTGTAGCCACACACAAGTAATTAACTCTGAAACTGCCAAAAATATAACAAAATGAGTAATACTTTAAACAAATTAAACAAATTAAATAAGACTGATGCTAGCTGGTAATATAAGTACATAGTTGAAGGACATCTGTGAGAGCTTAAACCATTGGTAATCATTATTAATAAGAAATGGTTAGGCTGAAAAATGTATACATTAGTACACATTCAATATACACATGGGCTAATATTGATACAAATGTTATGCATGTGTTATGTTTCCATATTCACAAATTATTTAATTATACATTATTTAATGAAAACACATAAGCAAGATATAAAATACAATACAAAATACAAAATGCCTCTGCAGAGACACTAGCACATAATGTAGATGGGATATGTATGTGTGTATCCAACTATATTAGTGAATAGAAAGAATGGATAAATAGATTCCTGCATAAAGCAGGGAGGATACATCATCATATATCATGTACATTAATCCCTGCTGTGTCAATAAGAAAAGCAGAATTTTTTTTGCAAAAAATATATATTGTACTTAGATATATCAAAGCTATATTGTAATGTATAAATTCAAAAGTCTAGTTAATGTACATAGATATTGCACAAATATTCCTTAAATGAACAAAGAATATTAAAGAACCATATATTCTACTATATTGGGACCCGTAGGCCAAGATTAGATAGATAGTAGAAGGTGCCTCAGGGTCAGAATTAAAGGATCATTATATTAAGTACTAATCTGAACTAGGCTAACTTTGCCAAATGTACCGGTAGTTATGAAGAAATATATTTAAACATATGGGACCTGATAGTTAAGATAAAAGAGGTGTATATTGTGTACAAAATGCAATATATTATTTTTGTAAATAATAAAGTTTATTTTCTCAAAGGATGGATCTGAAAAAGATAAAAAAAAAAAAAAGTAAAATAACAGGCCAATGATACATGGAGAGCTAAAAGGAGTCATTCCCAAAAATTTATCAGGTCATATCTGGAATTCTGACCGTGAGGGGTCCTGGTTTTAAGGTGAAATATCCAGAACACCTCACGTTTGGCCAGAATAGCATCTAGATCGCCACCTCTCTTAGGTTTTACTACTTTCTCAATGGCAGTCCATCTGAAAAAAATCCAGCTTGCCATTATGAACAGTAGCAAAATGTTGCACCAGTAGAGAGGATGATTTCCCTCTTTCTATAGTAGAGATATGTTCCCTGATACGTGTATTAATGTCATGAGATGTAAGTCCTGTGTACTGAATGTTACATTGGATGCAGGTTATCAGATAGATTACCCCTGTATGTGTACAGTTTATGCATGACTTAATTTCGTAGCTTTTGCCTGTCACTGATGATTGAAAGGAGTCAGATATTTGTGCATAATCATAAGGTCTACATCTACGATGTCCACATCTAAACATACCCCTGTGATGTAACCAGGAACTCTGTGAATCGTGTAGTGGTTTGAGTTGGGTCGGTGAAAGTATACTGCCTAAGGTACAACTCTTCCTGTAAGTGCATCTAATACCTTTTTTGACTGTATCTTTCAACAGATCATCTGCAGCAAGCAGGGGAAAGTGTCTTTTGACAATGCTACAGATCTTGGGGTACTGATCGCTGTACGTGGTCACAAAGTTAACCCCTTGAAAGGTGCTGGTATTCTGTTGTGTTTCATTATCTGTAAGCAACTTCTGCCTAGGTATATCTTGTACCCTACGGCGTGCTTCTTTAATGTGACTAGAGCTATATTTCCTTTCACGTAACCTGCATTCTAGTTCATTAGATTCACTCAGAAAGTCTATTTCTTTACTACAGTTTCTCTTGAGGCGGCAGAACTGCCCTTTTGCTACTGCATAGGATATATTCCTCGGATGACAACTATCTGCATGTAGCAGTGAGTTTCCTGAAATTGGTTTACGATATACCTTGGTATGTATATTACCCTCAGCATCCCCTGTTAGATGCAGATCCAGAAATGTTATACACTTAGAGTTAAATTCATAAGTGAACTGCAGATTATAGATATTATCATTGAGATAGTTGACAAATTCCCTCACCAAATCCACAGGACCCGTCCATATAATCAACAGATCATCGATGAACCGTTTGAAAAATCTGATATGTTCCCTGAAGGGATTGCTATCTCCAAAGATGTGGCACAGCTCCCACCAGCCAAGATAGAGATTGGCGAAGGATGGGGCGAACTTCGCCCCCATAGCTGTGCCACATCTCTGGAGATAGAAAACACCCTCAAAGCAGAAAAAATTATGTGTTAAAAGGAACGCAAGTATCCTGAGGATATATTTTTGAAAATCAAGAGTAAATTCTGTGGAATTGGTGAGGTGAAACTTGACAGCCTCAATGCCTTTACAATGGGGTATAGACGAGTATAAAGACACAGTGTCTATTGTTAGCCAGCTACAGGTCTCATCCCACTGTACTTCAGATAGAAGATTGAGTATATGTTTAGAATCACGAGTGTATGATAGAAGGTTAATTACAATGGGCTGTAGAAGGGCATCCAACCACTGGGAGAGTCTTTCGAGTAAGGAATCAATCCCACTCACAATGGGCCTACCCTTAATTTCACTGAGAGATTTGTGGACCTTAGGGAAGTGGTGGAACACGGGTACCGTAGGAAAAGAGACTTCCAAATATTGAGCAGTGTGTAAATCCAAATACCCGTTTTCCACCCCATCATCCAAAATGTCCCTGACTTCTTTTTTGTAAGCATTAGTGGGATTATTAGACAATACCTCATAGTCCCGTGTATTCTCTAGCTGACGCAGCGCCTCCGAGACATAATCAGTTCTATTCATAACCACCGTGGTGCCACCCTTATCAGCAGGGCGCACCACGATGGAAGTATCTTGTTCAAGATCTCTAAGAGCCTGTTTTTGTCTCAAATTATGTCTCTTAGGCGCCTGCTCAGATTGGAGGGCAATAAGATCCCTCTCTACCCTGTCATAAAAAGTCTCAACAATGTGACCTCTATAGTGAATGGGGTAGAACCTAGATTTATCACGAAATTTGGTGCCAGTGATAGTGGTGCCCTGGGTAAGTGGACCACCTGCTTCAAGGGCCTGAAGACAGGCTATATCACAATTATCCTGAAATGTAGGGAACTCTACCTGTCTAGTAGTGTTACTGGTACCTGTAGGGGTTGCGTTGACATCCATATCTGTTTTATTGGCAAAGTATTTCTTTAAAGTGATGTTTCTAACCAATTTATTTAGGTCAATTAAAGTTTGGAATAGATTGAAATCTGCAGAAGGTGCAAATCCCAAGCCATAGCCCAAGACTTCAATCTGTGCTTGCGTCAAAGTCTTAGAAGAAACATTAATGACATTGTTTATTTGTATTTTGTGTTGGAGCGATTTGCCCTCAGTTGGTACCTCTCTGTGTTCTGTGTATGCGGTCTCCCCCCCCCCCCCTCCTGGAGGTCCCTGTCCCAAGGGAAAAACCTGTTCAATAAGAGTGACATCACTGGGTACATTAGTCAGGGCTACATTACTGGGGACATATTTAGATGCTGTATATCTTTCAACAAAGTTAGAACTATTTTGTTGGGCTGACCCCCCCGGGGTAGTGGTAGTTGTATTGTTTTTCAGAATCCCAGTATTTTTAGGAGTTAACTGGACTATTTCAATTGCTGTATTAGTGCCCTCATTATCTGATTGCCTACCATCAGAGGACCACTCGGTGTCACTATCTGAAAAAGACACTGATTTGTTTTGTTTATTGTGGTTGTGTCTACGGTGTCCCCTCCTCCTGTTTCTATTTCCTTTGTTTTTATTATGTTGTAAATTGTTAGTGTTTGTAATAGAGATGTTACGTCTGTACTCATTTCTCTGTTTCCTATTCCATATATATACGGAATTGGAAAGGTAATCTGTCCTGTCCCTAATACATTTATGATGTTTATTTTCCATAACTTGTTGTTTGTTAGTGGCTACAGAATCAGAGAGAATTTTATCAAACTTTGTAAAGTCAACATCCATACACCTCTTATTGAGTTCTAATTGTAAACAATCAATCTCATTTTTGATTTTGTGCAAATCTTGTGTCCTGTGACGTATTAATAACAGCATAAGATTAAAGGAACAATCTGTTAAGACTTGATTCCATGAGTCCATAAACTCCTGATTTTTGGGGTCAACTTCAAATGTTGGAAATTTGTACAGCCTTAATCCTCTTGGGATCATCTTAGCTTTTAAGTAATTCTCAAATGTCCAAATGTCCCATTGGGCTCTATTTTCTTTTATAAGCAGTTGTTCCATAAGGTCAAACAATGTACTTAATGATAATACACCTTTATCATCTGAAAATATCTGGTTGCAATCAAAGCCTGGGTGTATCCTGGTTTCTGCAGGCATCAGTGAAAAATATGTGTGGCTGTTGGTTGCCACCATATTGCAAAATATCAGCACAAAATAAATTTTCAAAAATATATATAAATAATAATGGTTAAGGATAAACTGAAAGTCAGACTTAAGTGCAGCGTTACCAGGGCATTAGCAGCTAATACCCAAAAGGAGCTAAATTTCAAGGCGCAATAGGCACACTGCAACAATTCATATGTGACCATAAAAAGGAAGAAAAAAAGTCAGTGTAAAAGCTTTTTAACGGAACCAATCTTCACCAAGACCTGGGAGACAAATAGCAATGTTGTCCTTTGGATGTATCCCCCCCCTACCTCTATGTGCAGTAAAGGGTAAAAAGTATACCTTAGTTGTCGGTCGCTTTTGGGCGCAAGGAGGACTCCGGGGCCGTGACTTTCTTTGCCCGACTCAGAAAACCAGTCCTCCACCTGCCGTAAGCTGCTTGTCTGGCTTCTCCTCAAACACACACTGCCAGCGTGTGTTGCTGCTATCCGAAAAAGAGGCTCCACTGACGTCCTCCGTGACATATGTGCGGAGGGGGGGGGTCCCAATCAGGATGTAGGTACCTGGGCTAACTTTCAGGGCCCGACCAGGCGGGCAAAGACAGTGGTTCAGAATGCTGGTAGAAATGAAGGTAAATGAAGAGGTGAGCTGCTGGAAGGTAAAATCCAAAAACTTTATTCCAAAAAGTTAAAAATGGGAGGCATCCCAGAACAGAAATGAGCAACGTGAAACTGCTAACATGTTTCAGCCATGGTGGCCGTAGTCATAGCATACTATATAATACTCTGTAAAAGTTTAAAACAGGTAACACAGTACCTGATTGGTAGGATAATTGAGAGTGAGAGACGCCCACTTCTGTAGCCACACACAAGTAATTAACTCTGAAACTGCCAAATATATAACAAAATGAGTAATACTTTAAACAAATTAAACAAATTAAATAAGACTGATGCTAGCTGGTAATATAAGTACATAGTTGAAGGACATCTGTGAGAGCTTAAACCATTGATAATCATTATTAATAAGAAATGGTTATTTAATTATACATTATTTAATGAAAACACATAAGCAAGATATAAAATACAATACAAAATACAAAATGCCTCTGCAGAGACACTAGCAATCAGGTACTGTGTTACCTGTTTTAAACTTTTACAGAGTATTGAATAGTATGCTATGACTACGGCCACCATGGACGAAACATGTTAGCAGCTTCACGTTGCTCATTTCTGTTCTGGGATGCCTCCCATTTTTAACTTTTTGGAATAAAGTTTTTGGATTTTACCTTCCAGTGGCTCACCTCTTCATTTACCTTCATTTCTACCAGCATTCTGAACCACTGTCTCTGCCCGCCTGGTCGGGCCCTGAAAGTTAGCCCAGGTACCTACATCCTGATTGGGACTCCCCCCCCCCCTCCGCACATATGTCATGGAGGACGTCAGTGGAGCCTCTTTTCCGGATAGCAGCAACACACGCTGGCAGCGTGTGTTTGAGGAGAAGCCAAACAAGCAGCTTACAGCAGGTGGAGGACTGGTTTTCTGAGTCGGGCAAAGAAAGTCACGGCCCCGGAGTCCTCCTTGCGCCCAAAAGCGACCGACAACTAAGGTATACTTTTTACCCTTTACTGCACATAGAGGTAGGGGGGGGGGGATACATCCAAAGGACAACATCGCTATTTGTCTCCCAGGTCCTGGTGAAGATTGGTTTAGTTAAAAAGCTTTTACACTGACTTTTTTTCTTCCTTTTTATGGTCACATATGAATTGTTGCAGTGTGCCTATTGCGCCTTGAAATTTAGCTCCTTTTGGGTATTAGCTGCTAATGCCCTGGTAACGCTGCACTTAAGTCTGACTTTCAGTTTATCCTTTACCATTATTATTTATATATATTTTTGAAAATGTATTTTGTGCTGATATTTTGCAATATGGTGGCAACCAACAGCCACACATATTTTTCACTGATGCCTGCAGAAACCAGGATACACCCAGGCTTTGATTGCAACCAGATATTTTCAGATGATAAAGGTGTATTATCATTAAGTACATTGTTTGACCTTATGGAACAACTGCTTATAAAAGAAAATAGAGCCCAATGGGACATTTGGACATTTGAGAATTAATTAAAAGCTAAGATGATCCCAAGAGGATTAAGGCTGTACAAATTTCCAACATTTGAAGTTGACCCCAAAAATCAGGAGTTTATGGACTCATGGAATCAAGTCTTAACAGATTGTTCCTTTAATCTTATGCTGTTATTAATACGTCACAGGACACAAGATTTGCACAAAATCAAAAATGAGATTGATTGTTTACAATTAGAACTCAATAAGAGGTGTATGGATGTTGACTTTACAAAGTTTGATAAAATTCTCTCTGATTCTGTAGCCACTAACAAACAACAAGTTATGGAAAATAAACATCATAAATTAATTAGGGACAGGACAGATTACCTTTCCAATTCCGTATATATATGGAATAGGAAACAGAGAAATGAGTACAGACGTAACATCTCTATTACAAACACTAACAATTTACAACATAATAAAAACAAAGGAAATAGAAACAGGAGGAGGGGACACCGTAGACACAACCACAATAAACAAAACAAATCAGTGTCTTTTTCAGATAGTGACACCGAGTGGTCCTCTGATGGTAGGCAATCAGATAATGAGGGCACTAATACAGCAATTGAAATAGTCCAGTTAACTCCTAAAAATACTGGGATTCTGAAAAACAATACAACTATCACTACCCCGGGGGGGTCAGCCCAACAAAATAGTTCTAACTTTGTTGAAAGATATACAGTATCTAAATATGTCCCCAGTAATGTAGCCCTGACTAATGTACCCAGTGATGTCACTCTTATTGAACAGGTTTTTCCCTTGGGACAGGGACCTCCAGGAAGGGGGGGAACGGACCGCATACACAGAACACAGAGAGGTACCAACTGAGGGCAAATCACTCCAACACAAAATACAAATAAACAATGTCATTAATGTTTCTTCTAAGACTTTGACGCAAGCACAGATTGAAGTCTTGGGCTATGGCTTTGGGATTTGCACCTTCTGCAGATTTCCATCTATTCCAAACCTTAATTGACCTAAATAAATTGGTTAGAAACATCACTTTAAAGAAATACTTTGCCAATAAAACAGATATGGATGTCATTGCAACCCCTACAGGTACCATTAACACTACTAGACAGGTAGAGTTCCCTACATTTCAGGATAATTGTGATATAGCCTGTCTTCAGGCCCTTGAAGCAGGTGGTCCACTTACCCAGGGCACCACTAACACTGGCACCAAATTTCGTGATATATCTAGGTTCTACCCCATTCACTATAGAGGTCACATTGTTAAGACCTTTTATGACAGGGTAGAGAGGGATCTTATTGCCCTCCAATCTGAGCAGGCGCCTAAGAGACATAATCTTTCTTTGAGACAAAAACAGGCTCTTAGAGATCTTGAACAAGATACTTCCATCGTGGTGCGCCCTGCTGATAAGGGTGGCACCACGGTGGTTATGAATAGAACTGATTATGTCTCAGAGGCGCTGCGTCAGCTAGAGAATACACGGAACTATGAGGTATTGTCTAATAATCCCACTAATGCTTACAAAAAAGAAGTCAGGGACATTTTGGATGATGGGGTGGAAGACGGGTATTTGGATTTTTACACACTGCTCAATATTTGGAAGTCTCTTTTCCTACGGTACCCGTGTTCCACCACTTCCCTAAGGTCCACAAATCTCTCAGTGAAATTAAGGGTAGGCCCATTGTGAGTGGGATTGATTCCTTACTCAAAAGACTCTCCCAGTGGTTGGATGCCCTTCTACAGCCCATTGTAATTAACCTTCTATCATACACTCGTGATTCTAAACATATACTCAATCTTCTATCTGAAGTACAGTGGGATGAGACCTGTAGCTGGCTAACAATAGACGCTGTGTCTTTATACTCGTCTATACCCCATTGTAAAGGCATTGAGGCTGTCAAGTTTCACCTCACCAATTCCACAGAATTTACTCTTGATTTTCAAAAATATATCCTCAGGATACTTGTGTTCCTTTTAACACATAATTTTTTTTGCTTTGAGGGTGTTTTCTATCTCCAGAGATGAAGCACAGCTATGGGGGCGAAGTTCGTCCCATCCTACGCCAATCTCTATCTTGGCTGGTGGGAGCTGTGCCACATCTTTGGAGATAGCAATCCCTTCAGGGAACATATCAGATTTTTCAAACGGTTCATCGATGATCTGTTGATTATATGGACGGGTCCTGTGGATTTGGTGAGGGAATTGAACTATCTCAATGATAATATCTATAATCTGCAGTTCACTTATGAATTTAACTCTAACGGCTAGATTTAGAGTTTGGCGGTAGCCGTGAAAACCAGCGTTAGAGGCTCCTAACGCTGGTTTTAGGCTACCGCCGGTATTTGGAGTCACTGAAAATAGGGTCTAACGCTCACTTTTCAGCCGCGACTTTTCCATACCGCAGATCCCCTTACGTCAATTGCGTATCCTATCTTTTCAATGGGATCTGTCTAACTCCGGTATTTAGAGTCGTTTCTGAAGTGAGCGTTAGACATCTAACGACAAAACTCCAGCCGCAGAAAAAAAGCAGGAGTTAAGAGCTTTCTGGGCTAACGCCGGTTCATAAAGCTCTTAACTACTGTACCCTAAAGTACACTAACACCCATAAACTACCTATGTACCCCTAAACTGAGGTCCCCCCACATCGCCGCCACTCAAATTTTTTTTTAACCCCTAATCTGCCGACCGCAAAGCGCCGCCAGCTAAGTTATCCCTATGTACCCCTAATCTGCTGCCCCTAACACCGCCGACCCCTGTATTATATTTATTAACCCCTAACCTGCCCCCCACAACGTCGCCGCCACCTGCCTACACTTATTAACCCCTAATCTGCGAGCGGACCGCACCGCTACTATAATAAATGTATTAACCCCTAATCCGCCTTACTAACCCTATAATAAATAGTATTAACCCCTAATCTGCCCTCCCTAACATCGCCGACACCTAACTTCAATTATTAACCCCTAATCTGCCGACGGGAGCTCACCGCTACTGTAATAAATGGATTAAACCCTAAAGCTAAGTCTAACCCTAACACTAACACCCCCCTAAGTTAAATATAATTTAAATCTAACAAAATTAATTAACTCTTATTAAATAAATTATTCCTATTTAAAGCTAAATACTTACCTGTAAAGTAAATCCTAATATAGCTACAATATAAATTATAATTACATTGTAGCTATTTTAGGATTAATATTTATTTTACAGGCAACTTTGTAATTATTTTAACCAGGTACAATAGCTATTAAATAGTTTAGAACTATTTAATAGTTACCAAGTTAAAATAATTAAAAAATCACCTGTAAAATAAATCCTAACCTAAGTTCTAATTAAACCTAACACTACACTATCAATAAATTAATTAAATACAATTCCTACAATTACCTACAATTAAACCTAACACTACACTATCAATAAATTAATTAAATACAATATCTACAAATAACTACAATGAAATAAACTAACTAAAGTACAAAAAATAAAAAAGAACTAAGTTACAAAAAATAAAAAAATATTTACAAACATAAGAAAAATATTACAACAATTTTAAACTAATTACACCTACTCTAAGCCCCCTAATAAAATAACAAAGCCCCCCAAAATAAAAAATGCCCTACCCTATTCTAAATTACTAAATTAAAAGCTCTTTTACCTTACCAGCCCTGAACAGGGCCCTTTGCGGGGCATGCCCCAAGAAGTTCAGCTCTTTTGCCTGTAAAAAAAAAACATACAATACCCCCACCCCCAACATTACAACCCACCACCCACATACCCCTAATCTAACCCAAACCCCCCTTAAATAAACCTAACACTAAGCCCCTGAAGATCTTCCTACCTTGTCTTCACCCTGCCAGGTTCTCCGATCGGTCCAGAAGAGCTCCTCCGATGTCCTGATCCAAGCCCAAGCGGGGGGCTGAAGAGGTCCATGATCCGGTCGAAGTCTTCATCCAAGCGGGCCAGAAGAGGTCTTCCATCCAATTGAAGTCTTCATCCAGGCGGCATCTTCTATGGTCTTCCATCCGGAGCGAAGCGGCAGCATCCTGAAGACCTCCTACGCGGAACATCCATCCGGCCGACGACTGAACGACGAATGACGGTTCCTTTAAATGACGTCATCCAAGATGGCGTCCCTCGAATTCCGATTGGCTGATAGGATTCTATCAGCCAATCGGAATTAAGGTAGGAATATTCTGATTGGCTGATGGAATCAGCCAATCAGAATCAAGATCAATCCGATTGGCTGATCCAATCAGCCAATCAGATTGAGCTCGCATTCTATTGGCTGATCGGAACAGCCAATAGAATGCGAGCTCAATCTGATTGGCTGATTGGATCAGCCAATCGGATTGAACTTGATTCTGATTGGCTGATTCCATCAGCCAATCAGAATTTTCCTACCTTAATTCCGATTGGCTGATAGAATCCTATCAGCCAATCGGAATTCGAGGGACGCCATCTTGGATGACGTCCCTTAAAGGAACCGTCATTCGTCGGGAAGTCGTCGGATGAAGAGGACGAATCCGCGCTGGAGGTCTTCAGGATGGAGCCGGTCGTCATCGGATGAAGATAGAAGATGCCGCTTGGAAGAAGATGGTTGCCGGTCCGGATCTACTCTTCTTCCCGGATAGGATGAAGACTTTGGAGCCTCTTCTGGACCTCTTCAGCACCGGATGATGGATCGCCAGCCCCCGCTTGGGTTGGATGAAGATTTTGGAGCCAGGACGGATCGGTGATACCTGGTGAGGTGAAGACAAGGTAGGAAGATCTTCAGGGGCTTAGTGTTAGGTTTATTTAAGGGGGGTTTGGGTTAGATTAGGGGTATGTGGGTGGTGGGTTGTAATGTTGGGGGGGGTATTGTATGTTTTTTTTTACAGGCAAAAGAGCTGAATTTCTTGGGGCATGCCCCGCAAAGGGCCCTGTTCAGGGCTGGTAAGGTAAAAGAGCTTTGAACTTTATTAATTTAGAATAGGGTAGGGCATTTTTTTATTTTGGGGGGCTTTGTTGTTTTATTAGGGTGCTTAGAGTAGGTGTAATTAGTTTAAAATTGTTGTAATATTTTTCTGATGTTTGTAAATATTTTTTTATTTTTTGTAACTTAGTTCTTTTTTATTTTTTGTACTTTAGTTAGTTTATTTCATTGTAGTTATTTGTAGGAATTGTATTTAATTTATTTATTGATAGTGTAGTGTTAGGTTTAATTGTAGGTAATTGTAGGTATTTTATTTAATTAATTTAATGATAGTATAGTGTTAGGTTTAATTGTAACTTAGGTTAGGATTTATTTTACAGGTAATTTTGTTATTATTTTAACTAGGTAACTATTAAATAGTTCTTAACTTAGCTATATTAGGATTTATTTTACAGGTAAGTATTTAGCTTTAAATAGGAATAATTTATTTAATAAGAGTTAATTAATTTCGTTAGATTTAAATTATATTTAATTTAGGGCGGTGTTAGTGTTAGGGTTAGACTTAGCTTTAGGGGTTAATCCATTTATTATAGTAGCGGTGAGCTCCGGTCGGCAGATTAGGGGTTAATAATTGAAGTTAGGTGTCGGCGATGTTAGGGAGGGCAGATTAGGGGTTAATACTATTTATGATAGGGTTAGTGAGGCGGATTAGGGGTTAATAACTTTATTATAGTAGCGGTGCGGTCCGCTCGGCAGATTAGGGGTTAATAAGTGTAGGCAGGTGGAGGCGACGTTGAGGGGGGCAGATTAGGGGTTAATAAATATAATATAGGGGTCGGCGGTGTTAGGGGCAGCAGATTAGGGGTACATAGGGATAATGTAAGTAGCGGCGGTTAACGGAGCGGCAGATTAAGGGTTAATAATATAATGCAGGGGTCAGCGATAGCGGGGGCGGCAGATTAGGGGTTAATAAGTGTAAGGTTAGGGGTGTTTAGACTCGGGGTACATGTTAGAGTGTTAGGTGCAGACGTAGGAAGTGTTTCCCCATAGCAAACAATGGGGCTGCGTTAGGAGCTGAACGCGGCTTTTTTGCAGGTGTTAGGTTTTTTTTCAGCTCAAAATGCCCCATTGTTTCCTATGGGGGAATCGTGCACGAGCACGTTTTTTAGGCTGGCCGCGTCCGTAAGCAACTCTGGTATCGAGAGTTGCATTTGCGGTAAAAATGCTCTACGCTCCTTTTTTGGAGCCTAACGCAGCATTTTTTTGGACTCTCAATACCAGAGTTATTTTTATGGTGCGGCCAGAAAAAAGCCTGCGTAGCTAACGCACCCCCTTGGCCGCCAAACTCCAAATCTAGCCGTAAGTGTATAACATTTCTGGATCTGCATCTAACAGGGGATGCTGAGGGTAACATACATACCAAGGTATATCGTAAACCAATTTCAGGAAATTCACTGCTACGTGCAGATAGTTGTCATCCGAGGAATATATCCTATGCAGTAGCAAAAGGGCAGTTCTGCCGCCTCAAGAGAAACTGTAGTAAAGAAATAGATTTTCTGAGTGAATCTAATGAACTAGAATGCAGGTTACGTGAAAGGAAATATAGCTCTTGTCACATTAAAGAAGCACGCCGTAGGGTACAAGATATACCTAGGCAGAAGTTGCTTACAGATAATGAAACACAACAGAATACCAGCACCTTTCAAGGGGTTAACTTTGTGACCACGTACAGCGATCAGTACCCCAAGACATGTAGCATTGTCAAAAGACACTTTCCCCTGCTTGCAGCGGATGATCTGTTGAAAGATACAGTCAAAAAAGGTATTAGATGCACTTACAGGAAGAGTCGTACCTTAGGCAGTATACTTTCACCGACCCAACTCAAACCACTACACGATTCACAGAGTTCCTGGTTACATCACAGGGGTATGTTTAGATGTGGACATCGTAGATTTAGACCTTGTGATTATGTACAAATATCTGACTCCTTTCAATCATCAGTGACAGGCAAAAGCTACGAAATTAAGTCATGCATAAACTGTACACATACAGGGGTAATCTATCTGATAACCTGCATCCAATGTAACATTCAGTAAACAGGACTTACATCTCGTGACATTAATACACGTATCAGGGAACATATCTCTACTATAGAAAGAGGGAAATCATCCTCTCTACTGGTGCAACATTTTGCTACTGTTCATAATGGCAAGCTGGATTTTTTCAGATGGACTGCCATTGAGAAAGTAGTAAAACCTAAGAGATATGGCGATCTAGATGCTATTCTGGCCAAACGTGAGGTGTTCTGGATATTTCACCTTAAAACCAGGACCCCTCACGGTCTGAATTCCAGATATGACCTGATACATTTTTGGGAATGACTCCTTTTAGGTCTCCATGTATTATTGGCCTGTTATTTTACTTTTTACTTTTTTTTTTTTTTATCTTTTTCACATCCATCCTTTGGGAAAATAAACTTTATTATTTACAAAAATAATATATTGCATTTTGTACAAAATATACACCTCTTTTATCTTAACTATCAGGTCCCTTATGTTTAAATATATTTCTTCATAACTACCGGTACATTTGGCAAAGTTAGCCTAGTTCAGATTAGTACTTAATATAATGATCCTTTAATTCTGACCCTGAGGCACCTTCTACTATCTATCTAATCTTGGCCTATGGGTCCCAATATAGTAGAATATATGGTTCTTTAATATGCTTTGTTCATCTAAGGCATATTTGTGCAATATCTATGTACATTAACTAGACTTTTGAATTTATACATTACAATATAGCTTTGATATATCTAAGTACAATATATATTTTTTGCAAAAAAAAATCTGCTTTTCTTATTGACACAGCAGGGATTAATGTACATGATATATGATGATGTATCCTCCCTGCTTTATGCAGGAATCTATTTATCCATTCTTTCTATTCACTAATATAGTTGGATACACACATACATATCCCATCTACATTATGTGCTAGTGTCTCTGCAGAGGCATTTTGTATTTTGCATTTTGTATTGTATTTTATATCTTGCTTATGTGTTTTCATTAAATAATGTATAATTAAATAATTTGTGAATATGGAAACATAACACATGCATAACATTTGTATCAATATTAGCCCATGTGTATATTGAATGTGTACTAATGTATACATTTTTCAGCCTAACCATTTCTTATTAATAATGATTACCAATGGTTTAAGCTCTCACAGATGTCCTTCAACTATGTACTTATATTACCAGCTAGCATCAGTCTTATTTAATTTGTTTAATTTGTTTAAAGTATTACTCATTTTGTTATATATTTGGCAGTTTCAGAGTTACTTACTTGTGTGTGGCTACAGAAGTGGGCGTCTCTCACTCTCAATTATCCTACCAATCAGGTACTGTGTTACCTGTTTTAAACTTTTACAGAGTATTGTATAGTATGCTATGACTACGGCCACCATGGCCGAAACATGTTAACAGCTTCACGTTGCTCATTTCTGTTCTGGGATGCCTCCCATTTTTTACTTTTTGGAATAAAGTTTTTGGATTTTACCTTCCAGCGGCTCACCTCTTCATTTACCTTCATTTCTATTAGCATTCTGAACCGCTGTCTCTGCCCGCCTGGTCGGGCCCTGAAGGTTAGCACATACGTCACGGAGGATGTCAGTGGAGCCTCTTTTCCGGATAGCAGCAACACACGCTGGCAGCGTGTGTTTGAGGAGAAGCCAGACAAGCAGCTTACGGCAGGTGGAGGACCGGTTTTCTGAGTCGGGCAAAGAAAGTCACGGCCCCGGAGTCCTCCTTGTGCCCAAAAGCGACCGACAACTAAGGTATACTTTTTACCCTTTACTGCACATAGAGGTAGGGGGGGGATACATCCAAAGGACAACATCGCTATTTGTCTCCCAGGTCCTGGTGAAGATTGGTTCCGTTAAAAAGCTTTTACACTGACTTTTTTTCTTCCTTTTTATGGTCACATATGAATTGTTGCAGTGTGCCTATTGCGCCTTGAAATTTAGCACTCTTAATCTTAATCATACCAAAAGCATCACTTTTTGTTTTATGATCTACAATCCATAGGATAGTATCATTATTCCGCCCACACACTACCGTCAGTCAAAAGTCCATTGTCCTGTAAGCTGTCTTTCTAAAATATAGATAGTGTTTCTAAGTGGATAAATAATCTGTTTCTGTGTTTCTCGGGCAAGCGAGATTATTAAAGGTTCCCATTTTTTTATAAATTTGGCTGTTCTTTTATTTGGATCTTCCAAGGTGTGCCATTTTTCCTTGGTGAGCTGTGAGAGGATAAAATTCTTCAACTCATTTAATTTCGGAATTTTATTTGAAGGCCAATACTTCAAGATTAGTTTCTTTGCCAATAAAATTACATTAATAATAAATGGTTTTAGTATTGCTGGAGTATTATCTAGTCGAAGAAATAAGATTTGTTCCTCCCTCAATATAATGTTATGTGATGTAAGGACCTTAATCCAGTATGCTATCTGAGCCCAGTATTTTTTAAAATGTGGACAACTAAAAATAAAATGAAGTATATCCGGTTCTGGGAATTGACATTTTGGACATATATTGGGTATTTCTACCTTCCATTTCCTCATGACCTTTGGGATTAGATAAGCCTGGTGAAGCATTTTGGTATGTGCCTCCCTGAGATCTGCGGCTAGGGTGGCCCTGCTGACCTCCCTGAAGCTATCAATAACTGTCTGGTCGGCAACCACGCTATTGAGGGCGGCCGACCATCTCGAGACCATGTCGTCTATGGTATGTTTCTCAGTATCATATAGTAACGTTCTGTAAAACAAGGAGATAGAATGTGTGCCATTTTTAAATAGTGATACAGTAGCCTCCATACCCGGGTTCTCAGCTAGAGACGGTAAATCTCTAAGTATCTGATTGATGTAATGCTTGGTTTGTAGGTATGCATAGTGGTGCGTAGTAGGTATGTCAAATCCCCTCTGCAGCTCTTGAAATTATTTAATTTCCCTTGTTCCCATTCTTAACATCTGACTAACCGTCTTCAGGCCCCTTTCGTACCATAGCGCAAAGGGCTTGGTAGAATAACCCACTATGAAGTTAGGATTCCCTCCTAGAGGAAGGTATTTAGAATAAGTATAATCTATGTTTAACCATTTCCATATTTTTTGCCACGCTCTTAGTGGTTCCACAAGAGGTAAGTGTAGACCCACTGCCTTTTCTGCCTGGATTCTACTTAGATGTGGTAGCATTTCTAACGACATAGGGGCTATCAATGCCTGTTCCATTTGTGGATGTGTAAAACAACCAGCACCTGTCAACCAGTCTAGCACTATCTTTCCAGTCGCAGCCCAGTTATACAATTTTATGTTAGGTAGTCCAAACCCTCCCTGTCCTCTTGTAGCTGTTAGTTTTTGTAAGCTTATCCTGTGTTTCTTTTGGTTCCAGACAAAAGCTAGGATCGCCCCATTAAGGGTATTAAGATCCAGTTTTGTCAGCATAAGTGGTAGCATTTGTAAAGTATACAAAATCCTAGGGAAAATGGACATTTTAATCAAACTGATTCTTCCTGATACTGATAAGGAGAGGCCACTCGAAGACTTTAGTTGAGATACAATGGATCCGATCAGTTGCCTAAAATTAAGATCATACCATTTATGTGGGTTATTACCCAATTGAATCCCTAAGTATTTGAAATTGTCTTTAACTATTTTGAATTGGTAGTTAGGTAGTTTCCCTCCCCCTTCGGGATGCAGCCATAAAAGCTCTGACTTGCTATTGTTTATCTGATAACCTGAGATTTCCCCAAATTTTTCTATCAAAGAGATTAGATGTGGGAGATTTTCTCTCGGGTTGGGGACAACTAAAATCATGTCGTCCGCATACAGAGACAAATTTATTGTTTCTTTCCCTATGTTAAGGCCCTGTACCGTCTTACGAATCTTTACAGCCAGTGGCTCCAAAGCTAGGTCGAATAAAAGTGGGGACAGGGGGCAACCTTGTTTGGTTACTCTACCTAGCTTGAAGGGGTCGGACAGTCCGCCATTAATAATCAATGGCTCAGTGTAGAGCAGTCTAATCATTTGTACAAAGTTCCCCCGGATTCCAAATTTCTCCATTGTGTAAAATAAATGTTCCCATAAGACTTTATCAAAAGCCTTCTCCGCATCCACGGCAAAAAGGCATGCCTCAGGAAGCGGAGAAGGTACTTCTAATTTGTTATAATTAACCCAATAATGGGAAAGTATCGTCTGAAGCTTTCTAATATTAGAGACAGAGAAACGGCCTTTGATGAACCATGTCTGGTCTTTGTGTATGAGGGATTGTAAGATTCTCATTAACCTGTTGGCTAGAATTTTGGTCAGAATTTTATAGTCGCTATTTAGGAGCGATATAGGTCTGTACGACTCTCTCAGAGTTGAGTCCCTTCCTGGCTTGGCTATCAAAGTTATGTTAGCCTCTACAAATCTGTTTGATATTTCAATTTTACCTGCCAGGAGGCCGTTGTATAGTGTTTCTAGGTCTTCAACGATATTAGGGAGTAAGATCTTATAAAATTCGCCTGGCAGTCCATCAGGACCTGGCGTTTTCCCTTGTGGAGAACTTTTAATGACGTTATTTATTTCTTCCTTGGTTATGGGTAAATTCAATGTATCCGAGTCTGCATCAGATAGGCGGGGTAATTGTAAATCCGACCAGAATTGTTCCCTAATGTCTCTGTCTATGCCTCTGGAGTTATAGAGGGTTTGGTAGTATTCCCTGAAGGCTTGTACTATTTTATCATTGTTTTTTTCTATGGCGTCTTCCACTTTTATGTTAGTTATCAGAGTGCTAGGCCTTAAAATGTGTGTTACTGCTGCCAAATATCTACCTGTCTTGTTGCCATGTCGATAAAAAAGGCCTGAAGCTTTATTCAAAGTTCGTAAGGAGTTGTCTAAAAGGTAGGTGTCTCTTTGTTGTTTGACTGTGTAATAAGTGTTCCTATTTTGTAATGTGGGGCACCTTAGATATTTATTATATGCATTCTTAAGCTGCCTAAGGAGAAGGTCTGCTTTTGCTTTATATTGTTTTTTCAATTTTATCGTGTAGGATGTTACTGCACCTCTCAGGACCGCTTTTGCAGCCTCCCAAAACAGCATCGGCTGGCTTCTATGGGCGTGATTTGCCTCACTATAATACTGCCATTCCTTATTCAGGAAAGTATGGAAACTGGCATCGTTATATAGGTATGCTGGGAATCTCCAGATTTTTTCCCTCCCCCCTTGGTATTTTCAGGTTTATATGTAACTGGATAGGCATGTGGTCTGACAAAGTTATATTTAAGATTTTTGTGTTTTCCACTTTTGGTATCAATGGTGCAGATATTAGAAAGTAGTCTATTCGGGATAGCGTGTGTTTCGAAGTGGATACGCAAGTATAGTTTTTTTCCTCTGGGTTCCTATCTCTCCAAATATCTCTAAGTCCCAATGTGTTCCTGAGTTTAGTCACAATACGGGCCTCAATTTTGGCATATCTGGTGTTATTTGGGGCAGTTCCTTGCCATGCGGGATCTCTAAATCTGTCTAGGGGTGTCTGCGGAGCGATGTTGAAGTCTCCCCCCATCACCAATGGAAGGTGTATGAATGGTAGAAGTTTATTGTGTATCATTGTCCAGAACTCCTGTTTCTGGTTAGGTGGCCCATATATTCCACACAGCACTAGAGTAAATTTGTGAATCTTAAGTTGCAGAATGATGAAACGCCCTTCTGTATCTATTACTTTATTGATAATGTTATATGGGAGACCTTTTCTAAAGAGCACAGCTATTCCCCTAGCTCTTCGTAATTCATATGGGGTATAAACTGCCTCTGCCACCCAACCTTGCCTCAGCTTTCTGTGTTCTACCTGAGATAGGTGGGTCTCCTCTAATACAGCTATATCTGCTTTATTAACCCTAAGGTGTTTAAGAATTGCTTTGCGTTTGATGGGGGACGTAATGCCCCCCACATTCCATGCAATAATATTTAAATATTCCATAACTTTACACATTTTGGTGAAAGAAGTATCTTACCGTGTTTGTATTTCTTATATCTTAATGTAATGTCGTTAGTAGTCCCAGTCAGACCGGTCTTATGGTAGCTTGTCTCATTTTTATCCTCCGGTGGTGAAGCAGGTCTCCCGCTCCCTCCTCGTTCTCTACCGAGCTGGTACACCTCTGCACTGCTCAAGGTCGATGCTGGATCGGGTCCGGTTGGTAAAATCCACTGTTGTAGACGGAACGGTCCCAGAGCTCAGTCTCCATGCGACCGCTCTTACGACCCGCCCACCGGAAGCTCAAGTAGTACTATTCTTAGCACTTTCATCCCTGTTACTCCCCCTATCGGGGGAGGTCTATATGGAGTGCATGATTACCCTGACAAAGTATAACAACAAGACACGCGGTCTGGGACCCATGGCAACTAGGTTGTGTTAAGTAGTACTGTTCTTAGCAGTTTAATCCCTCTTCCTCCCTCTATCGGGGGAGGTCTATATGGCCTGCATGATTACCCTGACAAAGTATAACAACAAAACATGCGGTCTGGGACCCATGGTAACTAGGTTGTGTTTATATTAGTACTATTCTTAGCACTTTAATCCCTGTTACTCCCCCTATCAAGGGAGGTCTATATGGCCTGCATGATTACCCTGACAAAGTATAACAACAAAACATGCGGTCTGGGACCCATGGTAACTAGGTTGTGTTAAGTAGTACTATTCTTAGCACTTTCATCCCTGTAACTCCCCCTATCGTGGGAGGTCTATATGGCCTGCATGATTACCCTACCAAAATATAACAATAAGACATGCGGTCTGTGACCCATGGTAACTAGGTTGTGTTAAGTAGTACTATTCTTAGCACTTTAATCCCTGTTACTCCCCCTATCAGGGGAGGTCTATATGGCCTGCATGATTACCCTGACAAAGTATAACAACAAAACATGTGGTCTGGGACCCATGGTAACTACTAGGTTGTGTTAAGTAGTACTATTCTTAGCACTTTCATCCCTGTAACTCCCCCTATCGGGGGAGGTCTATATGGCCTGCATGATTACCCTGACAAAGTATAACAACGGTCTGGGACCCATGGTGGTACTGGTATAACTAGGTTTTCTTAAGTAGTACTATTCTTAGCAGTTTAATCCCTGTGATTGGTCTGTCCTCCTACTTCAAATTCGTCAAAAACACAAGTGGCTGTCTCAAAACAGTCCGGACACGAGATAGATAGATTTGATAGATAGATAGATATACATAGATTGATAGTTAGATAGAATTGATAGAAGATAAATAGATAGATTTGTAAGATATATAATTACCCTGACAAAGTATAATAATTAAACATGCGGTCTGGGACCCATGGTAACTAGGTTGTGTTAAGTAGTACTATTCTTAGCACTTTAATCCCTGTTACTCCCCCTATCAAGGGAGGTCTATATGGCCTGCATGATTACCCTGACAAAGTATAACAACAAAACATGCGGTCTGGGACCCATGGTAACTAGGTTGTGTTAAGTAGTACTATTCTTAGCACTTTCATCCCTGTTACTCCCCCTATCGGGGGAGGTCTATATGGCCTGCATGATTACCCTGACAAAGTATAACAACAAAACATGCGGTCTGGGACCCATGGTAACTACTAGGTTGTGTTAAGTAGTACTATTCTTAGCACTTTCATCCCTGTAACTCCCCCTGTCGGGGGAGGTCTATATGGCCTGCATGATTACCCTGACAAAGTATAACAACGGTCTGGGACCCATGGTGGTACTGGTATAACTAGGTTTTCTTAAGTAGTACTATTCTTAGCAGTTTAATCCCTGTGATTGGTCTGTCCTCCTACTTCAAATTCGTCAAAAACACAAGTGGATGTCTCAAAACAGTCCATACACGAGATAGATAGATTTGATAGATAGATATACATAGATTGATAGTTAGATAGAATTGATAGAAGATAAATAGATAGATTTGTAAGATATATAATACCCTGACAAAGTATAATAATTAAACATGCGGTCTGGGACCCATGGCAACTAGGTTGTGTTAAGTTGTACTATTCTTAGCACTTTAATCCCTGTAACTGCCCCTATCGGGGGAGGTCTATACGGCCTGCCTGATTACCCTCACCAAATATAACCACAAGACATGCGGTTTGGGATCCATGGTAACTAGGTTGTGTTAAGTAGTACTGTTTTTATTAGTTTAATACCTGTTACAACCCCTAATGGTGGGAGGTCTATGTGGCCTGCATGATTAGCCGGACCAAATAAAACAACAAGACATGCGGTCTTGGACTGGGACCCATGGCTAACTAGGTTGTGTAAAGTAGTACTATTCTTAGCACTTTCATCCCTGTTACTGCCACCTCTCGGGGGAGGTCTACATGGCCATCATGATTAGCCTAACAAAGTACAACAATAAAACCTGGGCTCTTGAAACCATGTTAAGTAGGTTTATTTCGGTAGTACTGTTCTTATTAGATTAATACCTGTTACAACCCCTAATGGTGGGAGGTCTATATGGCCTGCATGATTAGCCGCACCAAATAAAACAACAAGACATGCGGTCTTGGACTGGGACCCATGGCCTGCATGATTACCCTGACAAAGTATAACAACAAAACATGCGGTCTGGGACCCATGGTAACTAGGTTGTGTTTATATTAGTACTATTCTTAGCACTTTAATCCCTGCTACTCCCCCTATCAAGGGAGGTCTATATGGCCTGCATGATTACCCTGACAAAGTATAACAACAAAACATGCGGTCTGGGACCCATGGTAACTAGGTTGTGTTAAGTAGTACTATTCTTAGCACTTTCATCCCTGTAACTCCCCCTATCGTGGGAGGTCTATATGGCCTGCATGATTACCCTACCAAAATATAACAATAAGACATGCGGTCTGTGACCCATGGTAACTAGGTTGTGTTAAGTAGTACTATTCTTAGCACTTTAATCCCTGTGCTAATACCTGTTACAACCCCTAATGGTGGGAGGTCTATGTGGCCTGCATGATTAGCCGGACCAAATAAAACAACAAGACATGCGGTCTTGGACTGGGACCCATGGCTAACTAGGTTGTGTAAAGTAGTACTATTCTTAGCACTTTCATCCCTGTTACTGCCACCTCTCGGGGGAGGTCTACATGGCCATCATGATTAGCCTAACAAAGTACAACAATAAAACCTTATTTCGGTAGTACTGTTCTTATTAGATTAATACCTGTTACAACCCCTAATGGTGGGAGGTCTATATGGCCTGCATGATTAGCCGCACCAAATAAAACAACAAGACATGCGGTCTTGGACTGGGACCCATGGCTAACTAGGTTGTGTAAAGTAGTACTATTCTTAGCACTTTCATCCCTGTTACTGCCACCTCTCGGGGGAGGTCTACATGGCCATCATGATTAGCCTAACAAAGTACAACAATAAAACCTGGGCTCTTGAAACCATGTTAAGTAGGTTTATTTCGGTAGTACTGTTCTTATTAGATTAATACCTGTTACAACCCCTAATGGTGGGAGGTCTATATGGCCTGCATGATTAGCCGCACCAAATAAAACAACAAGACATGCGGTCTTGGACTGGGACCCATGGCTAACTAGGTTGTGTAAAGTAGTACTATTCTTAGCACTTTCATCCCT
Organism: Bombina bombina; assembly: GCF_027579735.1. Taxonomy (NCBI): domain Eukaryota; kingdom Metazoa; phylum Chordata; class Amphibia; order Anura; family Bombinatoridae; genus Bombina; species Bombina bombina. The sequence continues at coordinate 691,631,936 of NC_069504.1, read as the reverse complement.
GTTACTCCCACCTCTCGGGGGAGGTCTACATGGCCATTATGATTAGCCTAACAAAGTACAACAATAAAATCTGCGCTCTTGGAACCATGTTAAGTAGGTTTATTGCGTTAGTACTGTTCTTATTAGTTTAATACCTGTTACAAACCCTAATGGTGGGAGGTCTATATGGCCTGCATGATTAGCCGCACCAAATAAAACAACAAGACATGCGGTCTTGGACTGGGACCCATGGCTAACAAGGTTGTGTAAAGTAGTACTATTCTTAGCACTTTCATCCCTGTTACTCCCACCATCGGGGAGGTCTATATGGCCTGCATGATTACCCTCACCAAAATATAACAACAAGACGTGCGGTCAGGGAACCATGGTAAGGTTACTTCCTTTTGCACAATCAAGTATACCAGTTGCAGACACAGGTTCTGACCCTGCATTATGGCTGCACCTCTCCCTTAAAGAGGCATCTGTTACAGAGTCAGTGGGAATGTATGCAAAGAGCTGGCCTGCCTAAAAAAGGAGCAGCAAGGCAGTACAGGTCATTCTCCTTCAGCTGTTTTATACAATGGCCCACGACCCTCAACAGCCACAACAGCATGAAACACCACATATGCCATCCTTTTGCACAATAGAGTACAGGTATGGCATTGGTTTTAGAAACCCTGAGATAATTTAGAGGAACCGGGAATATTGAACAAAAAACGTACTTGGACACCCAGTACAGGTCGTTCTCCTTCCGCCTTTGTAGACGAGGGTCCAGGACCCTCCTCAGACACAACAACAGGAAACACCACCTATGCCATCCTTTTGAACAATAGAGTACAGGTATGGCATCGATTTTAGGAACCTGTAGATAATTTTTAGGAACCGGGAAATTAAAAAAAAAAAAAACATGATTGGACACCCAGTACACTTCGTTCTCCTTCAGCCTTTTTATACGAGAGTCCCGGACCCTCAACAGAAACAACAGCAGGAAACACCACATATGCCATCCTTTTGAACAATCCAGTACAGGTATGGCATCCATTTTAGGAACCCGGAAATAATTTTTAGGAACCGGGAGATGGAAAAAGATGCTTGGACAACCAGTACACTTCGTTCTCCTTCAGCCTTTTTAGACAATGGTCCAGGACCCTCAACAGAAACAACAGCAGGAAACACCACCTATGCCATCCTTTTGAACAATAGAGTACAGGTATGGCATCGATTATAGGAACCCAGAGATAATTTTTAGGAACCGGGAAATTTAAAAAGAAACATGATTGAACACCCAGTACACTTCTTTCTCCTTCAGTCTTTTTATACGAGGGTCCCGGACCCTCAACAGAAACAACAGCAGGAAACACCACATATGCCATCCTTTTGAACAATCCAGTACAGGTATGGCATCCATTTTAGGAACCCGGAAATAATTTTTAGGAACCGGGAGATGGAAAAAGATGCTTGGACAACCAGTACACTTTGTTCTCCTTCAGCTTTTTTATACAAGGGTCGAAAACCCTCAACAGAAACAACAGCAGGAAACACCATCTATGCTATCCTTTTGAGCAATAGAGTACAGGTATGGCATCGATTTTAGGAACCCGGAGATAATTTTTAGGAACAGGGAAATTTAAAAAGAAACATGATTGGACACCCAGTAAACTTCGTTCTCCTTCAGCCATTTTATACGAGGGTCCCGGACCCTCAACAGAAACAACAGCAGGAAACACCACATATGCCATCCTTTTGAACAATAGAGTACAGGTATGGCATTGATTTTAGAAACCCAGAGATAATTTTTAGGAACCGGGAAATTGAACAAAAAAAATGATTGGACACCCAGTACACGTTGTTCTCCTTCAACCTTTTTATAAGAGGGTCCAGGACCCTCAACAGAAACAACAGCAGGAAAGAGGACATATGCCATCCTTTTGAACAATAGAGTACAGGTACGGCATTGATTTTAGAAACCCGGAGATAATTTTTAGGAATCGGGAAATTGAACAAAGAAAATGATTGGACACCCAGTACACTTCGTTCTCCTTCAGCCTTTTTAGAAGAGGGTCCAGGACCCTCAACAGAAACAACAGCAGGAAACACCACCTATGCCATCCTTTTGAACAATAGAGTACAGGTATGGCATTGATTTTAGAAACCCAGAGAAAATTTTTAGGAACCGGGAAATTGAACAAAAAAAATGATTGGACACCCAGTACACTTCGTTCTCCCTCAGCTTTTTTATAAGAGGGTCCAGGACCCTCAACAGAAACAACAGCAGGAAACACCACATATGCCATCCTTTTGAACAATAGAGTACAGGTATGGCATTGATTTTAGAAACCCGGAGATAATTTTTAGGAACCAGGAAATTGAACAAAAAAAATGATTGGACACCCAGTACACCTTTGTTCTCCCTCAGCCTTTTTATAAGAGGGTCCAGGACCCTCAACAGAAACAACAGCAGGAAATAGCACATATGCCATCCTTTTGAACAATAGAGTACAGGTATGGCATTGATTTTAGAAACCCGGAGATAATTTTTAGGAACCGGGAAATTTAACAAAAAAAAAATGATTGGACACCCAGTACACTTCGTTCTCCTTCAGCCTTTTTATAAGAGGGTCAGGACCCTCAACAGAAACAACAGCAGGAAACACCACATATGCCATCCTTTTGAACAATAGAGTACAGGTATGGTATTGATTTTAGAAACCCGGAGATAATTTTTAGGAACCGGGAAATTTAACAAAAAAAATGATTGGACACCCAGTACACTTTGTTATCCCTCAGCCTTTTTATAAGAGGGTCCAGGACCCTCAACAGAAACAACAGCAGGAAACACCACATATGCCATCATTTTGAACAATAGAGTACAGGTATGGCATTGATTTGAGGAACCCAGAGATAATTTAGAGGAACCGGGAAATCGAACAAAAAAAAAGATTGGAAACCCAGTACACTTCGTTCTCCTTCAGCCTTTTTATAAGAGGGTCCAGGGCCCTCAACAGAAACAACAGCAGGAAAGAGCACATATGCCATCCTTTTGAACATAGAGTACAGGTATGGCATTGATTTTAGAAACCCAGAGATAATTTTTAGGAATCGGGAAATTGAAAAAAAAAATGATTTGACATCCAGTACACTTTGTTCTCCCTCAGCCTTTTTATAAGAGGGTCCAGGACCCTCCACAGAAACAACAGCAGGAAACACCACATATGCCATCCTTTTGCACAATAGAGTACAGGTATGGCATCCATTTTAGAAACCCGGAGATAATTTTTAGGAACCGGGAGATGGAAATAAATGCTTGGACAACCAGTACACTTTGTTCTCCTTCAGCCTTTTTAGACGAGGGTCCCGGACCCTCAACAGAAACAACAGCAGGAAACACCACATATGCCATCCTTTTTCACAATAGATTACAGATATGGCATTGATTTGAGGAACCCGGAGATAATTTAGAGGAACCGGGAATATTGAACAAAAAATGTGCTTGGACACCCAGTACAGGTCGTTCTCCTTCAGACTTTTTATACGATGGCCCACGACCCTCAACAGGCACAACAGAATGAAACACCACATATGCCATCCTTTTGCACAATCGAGTGCAGGTATGGCATTGATTTGAGGAACCCGGAGATAATTTAGTGGAACCGGGAATATTGAACAAAAAATGCGCTTGGACACCCAGAACAGGTCGTTCTCCTTCAGCCTTTTTATACGATGGCCCACGACCCTCAACAGGCACAACAGCATGAAACACCACATATGCCATCCTTTTGCACAATCGAGTACAGGTATGGCATTGATTTGAGGAGCCCGGAGATAATTTAGAGGAACCGGGAATATTGAACAAAAAATGTGCTTGGACACCCAGTACAGGTCGTTCTCCTTCAGCCTTTTTATAAGATGGCCCACAACCCTCAACAGGCACAACAGCATGAAACACCACATATGCCATCCTTTTGCACAATCGAGTACAGGTATGGCATTGATTTGAGGAACCCGGAGATAATTTAGAGGAACCGGGAATATTGAACAAAAATGTGCTTGGACACCCAGTACAGGTCGTTCTCCTTCAGCCTTTTTATAAGATGGCCCCCAACCCTCAACAGGCACAACAGCATGAAACACCACATATGCCATCCTTTTGCACAATCGAGTAAAGGTATGGCATCGATTTTAGGAACCCTGAGATAATTTTTCGGAACGGTGAGATGGAAAAAGATGCTTGGTCGGTCCTCCTACTTCAAATTTGGGGCACTGCATGTGCAATGTACTGTGCCACCAGATATGAGTGGTGTGTTAAGTAGTACTATTCTTAACAGTTTAATCACTGTTATGTGCCTTTTTTTTTGCTTTGAGTTTTGTAGCCACAGTGCAGCAGCAGAGGCCAGAAATATTAGGCATGTACAAATGCCTTAAAAATTCGGTATTGTTGCAGGCGCTGCTGTAGCAGCGGCCAGAAAAATTGATGTTTGTAAAACAGTTAGAAAGTGCCCTAATCCTTGCGGCTTGAACACTAGTTGTTGGCGGATAAGTCACGCAAGTAGTGCTGCATTATAAGAAAAAAAAAGCCAGCGTGTGTACCATTTGTAGCCCAAGGCAGCTCATCTCATCATCAGGCCTTTTTTACTCAAATGTATCGCCCAATGTCAGTCCCTTTGGGATCCATCCCTCATTCATTTTAATAAAGGTGAGATAATCAAGACTTTTTTGACCTAGGCGACTTCTCTTCTCAGTGACAAAACCTCCTGCTGCACTGAAGGTCCTTTCTGACAGGACACTTGAAGCGGGGTAGGCCAGAAGTTCAATTGCAAATTGGGATAGCTCAGGCCACAGGTCAAGCCTGCACACCCAGTAGTCAATGGTTCCATCACTCCTCAGAGTGTCGAGATCCGCAGTTAAAGGGACAGTCAACCATAGAATTGTTATTGTTTTAAAAGATAGATAATCCCTTTATTACTCATTCCCCAGTTTTGCATAACCAACACAGTTATATTAATGTACTTTTTACCTTTGTAATTACCTTGTATCTAGGAACCTTCTTCCAGCCCCCTGATCACATGACTGTGACTGTTTACTATCTATTGTCTTAAGTTTAGCATTGTATTGTGCTAGATCTTAAATAACCCCCTGTGCCTGAACACAGTGTTATCTATTAGCCCACGTGTACTTTCTGTCTCTTTGTGTTGAAAAGAGATTTAAAAAGCATGTGATAAGAGGCAGCCCTCAAAGGCTTAGAAATTAGCATATGAGCCTACCTATGTTTAGTTTAAACTAAGAATACCAAGAGAAAAAAGCAAATTTGATGATAAAAGTAAATTGGAAAGTCAATTAAAATTAAAAGTCCTATCTGAATAATAAAAGTTTAATTTATACTTGACTGTCCCTTTAATGCTAGGTAGTCTGCTACCTGTCGGTTGAGTCTTTCTCTGAGGCTGGATCCCGAAAGGCTCTGGTGATGCATAGGAGTTAAAAAGGTCCGCATATCCTCCATCAACAACACGTCAGGAAAGCGTCCTGTCCTTGCCGCCGTGGTCATGGGAAGAGGAGGAGGAGGAGGATTACTTTCATCTCTTCCCCTGTTAGATTCCCGTTGTGCTGTGACATCACCCTTATACGCTGTGTAAAGCATAGTATTTAATTTATTTTTGAAATGCTCCATCCTTTCCGACTTGCGGGAATTTGGTAACATTTCAGGCACTTTATGCTTATACCGGGGGTCTAGTAGCGTGGACACCCAGTACAGGTTGTTGTCCTTCAGCTTTTTTATACGAGGGTCCCTCAACAGGCACGACAGCATGAAAGACCCCATTTGCACAAGGTTGGATGCCGAGCTAATCATGTCCCGTTCCTCATCCTCACTGATGTCACTGAGGGTATCTTCTTCCCCCCAGCCATGTACAACACCACGGGTACCAGATAGGTGACAACGAGCACCCTGGGATGCCTGTTGTGCTTGGTCTTCCTCCTCCTCCTCCTCCTCAAAGCCACATTCCTCCTCTGACTCCAATTCCTCACAATCCTCTTCCTGCGTTGCCGCAGGTCCAGCAAGCGATGCTGATAAGGCTGTTTCTGGTGGTGATGGACACCACAACTCTTCCTCTTCCTCTTCCTCTTCACGCTCATCTACGGCCTGATCCAGCACTCTTCGCAGGGCACGCTCCAGGAAGAAAACAAATGGTATGATGTTGCTGATGGTGCCTTCGGCGCGACTGACAAGGTTTGTCACCTCCTCAAAAGGACGCATGGGCCTACAGGCATTGCGCATGAGCGTCCAGTAATTTGGCAAAAAAATCCCCAGCTCCCCAGAGGCTGTCCTAGCACCCCGGTCATACAAATACTCATTAACAGCTTTTTCTTGTTGGAGCAGGCGGTCGAACATTAGGAGTGTTGAATTCCACTGTGTCGGGCTGTCGCAAATCAAGCGCCTCACTGGCAGGTTGTTTGATGCTGGATATTGGACAAGTGCGCCATGGCCGTGTAGGAATGCCTGAAATGGCCACACACCTACCTGGCCTGCTTCAGGACATCCTGAAAGCCTGGGTACTTATGCACAAAGCGTTGTACAATCAGATTACACACATGTGCCATGCACGGCACATGTGTCAACTTGCCCAATTTCAATGCCGCCACCAAATTACTTCCATTGTCAGAAACAACCTTGACAATCTCCAGTTGGTGCGTTCAGGGCGGACAGGAGTGCTGGTGCGGTGTGACTCTCCGCTTTCAGGCAACTCAACCCCAAGACGGCGTGACACTGCCGTATCCGGGATGTTGAATAGTACCTGGGGAGCTGGGGGGGGGGTGCCGTTGATGCGGAGCAAGACGCAGCAGCAGAAGAGGACTCAGCCGAGGAAGAGGTTATGGAAGAGGATGGAGTAGGAGGAGTAGAGGAGGTAGCAGCAGGCCTGCCTGCAAGTCGTGGCGGTGTCACCAACTCCGATGCAGAGCCACGCATTCCATGCTTGTCACACGTCAGCAGGTTTACCCAATGTGCAGTGTAGGGGATATACCTGCCCTGACCATGCTTTGCAGACCAGCTATCAGTGGTCATATGGACCCTTGTCCCAACGCTGTGTGCCAGACATGCCATTACTTCCTTTCGCACAATAGAGTACAGGTTTGGGATTGCCTTTTGTGAAAAAAAATTTCTGTCAGGTACCTTCCACTGCGGTGTCCCAATAGATACAATTTTTTTGAAAGCATCAGACTCCACCAACTTGTATGGTAAAAGCTGGCGGGCTAAGAGTTCAGACAAGCCAGCTGTCAGACTCTGGGCAAGGGGGTGACTTTGAGAAATTGGCTTCTGACGCTCAAACATGTCCTTGACAGACACCTGACTGTGGGCAGATGACCAGGAACTGCTACATAAGAGAGACTCAGTGGAGGATGGTTGAGAGGGGGCAAGGAGGACAGCAGTGGTTGACGTGGCTGAAGATGCTGGAGCAGGAGGAGGAGGGCAGCTTTGAGTTTGTGTGCTGCTTCTACTCATGTGTTCTTCCCATTGGCATTTGTGATGTGAGACCATGTGCCTTCGCAAAGCAGTTGTACCTAGGTGGGTGTTGGACTTCCCACGACTCAGTTTCTTTTGGCACAGGTTGCAAATGGCATCACTGTTGTCAGAGGCAGACACACAAAAAAATGCCACACTGCTGAGCTCTGCGATGATGGCATTCTGGTGGTGGCAACAGCATGCATTGATTGGCGTCGGCGTGCTGTCTGGCTGACCCCGGGTGCCGATGCATGCTGTCTGACTGTGCCACTAGCTCCTTGAGACGACCTCCCCCTGCTTCCAACTCATCTCCTCCTCCTCCTCTCTGTCTCCCCATCTGAACTTTCCCCCTCTTCTCTTCTAGCAGGCACCCATGTGACATCCACCGATACATCATCATCAACCGCTTCACTTGTATCTGACACATCAAGAAAGAAGCAGCAGCGGGTACAACATCATCATCATCACACCGTACCTCCATGTCTGTAATGCTGCCTGACTGATACATATCACTGTTATCTACATCCTCTGTCAATGATGGTTGTGCATCACTCATTTCTTCCAACTGATGTGTCAATAACTCCTCTGACAGATCAAGTGAAGCGGCTGTGGTGCTAGTGTTGGTGGTGGCGACAGGCGGGCGAGTGGCACTGGTCACTTGAGAGGTGCCCAAAGAACAGCTGGAGGTGGATGGTGCATCAAGGTTAGGAGGACTAGGAGCGGAAGCTGTAGAAGATTGGGTGTCCTGTGTTAGCCATTCAACTAGGTCCTCCTCAGAACTTTTCGCGCACCCCTGGCACCTGGCGTCTGAAAAATGTGCATATTTGTAGGGTCTAAAGGAATCACAGCACCACGACCACGACGGCACCTGCGGGGTGGCCTGCCTCTGCCTGTCATTTTTTTTTAAATGTACACTTACAATACTATTAAACAAATTATGAGTGGTGGCACTGGGCAAGTGGGCACAGTATACGCTGTGAGCCTGACAACAAAAAAAGGACTGATGTTTCAAAGTCAAAAATGTTTATTTTTTAAATATTAAAAGTACTGTGACAACAAATATGATTGGTGGCACTAGTTGGCAAGTGGACCTGGCTGGCACACACGCTTGGAGGAAGGCAACTGCAGTTAGATTACACTAGCTGAGTGACGCTTCACAGTCCAAAATTCTTTTTTTTTTTTAAAAATTGACAATACTGTTAGAACAAATATGATTGATGGCACTAGTTGGAAACGGCAAGTGGGCCTGGCACACACGCTGGCAGGCATGCAAATGCAATTCAATGGCACTAGCAGACTGATGATTCACAGTAAAAAAAATTTTTAGTTTAAATATTTTCAAACCTGTTAGAACAAATATGATTGGTGGCACTAGTTGGCTTGGCAAGTGGGCCTGGCACACACGCTGGAGGAAGGCAACTGCAATTAGATTACACTAGATGACTGATGTTTCACAGTCAATCATTTTTTTATTTTAAAAATTTACCATACTGTTAGAACAAATATGATTGGTGTAACTAGTTGGCAAGTGGGCCTGGCACACACGCTGGCAGGCAGGCAACTGCAATTCAATGGCACTAGCAGACTGATGATTCACTGTCAAAAAAGTTTTGATTTAAAATATTTTCAATACTGTTACAACAAATATGATTGGTGGCACTAGTTGGCTAGTGGGCCTGGCACACACTCTGTCAGGCAGGAAACTGCCATTCAATTGCACTAGCAGACAGATGATTCACAGTCTAAGAATTTTTTATTTTAAATATTTACAATACTGTTAGAACAAATATGATTGGTGTAACTGGTTGGCAAGTGGGCCTGGCACACACACTGGCAGGCAGGCAGCTGCAATTCAATGGCACTAGCAGACAGATGATTCACTGTCAAAAAAGTTTTGATTTAAAATATTTTCAATACTGTTACAACAAATATGATTGGTGGCACTATTTGGCTAGTGGGCCTGGCACACACTCTGTCAGGCAGGAAACTGCCATTCAATTGCACTAGCAGACAGATGATTCACAGTCTAAGAATTTTTTATTTTAAATATTTACAATACTGTTAGAACAAATATGATTGGTGTAACTGGTTGGCAAGTGGGCCTGGCACACACGCTGGCAGGCAGGCAACTGTAATTAAATGGCACTAGCAGACTGATGATTCACAGTCAAAAAAGTTTTGATTTAAAATATTTTCAATACTGTTACAACAAATATGATTGGTGGCACTAGTTGGCTAGTGGGCCTGGCACACGCTCTGTCAGGCAGGAAACTGCCATTCAATTGCACTAGCAGACAGATGATTCACAGTCTAAGAATTTTTTATTTTAAATATTTACAATACTGTTAGAACAAATATGATTGGTGTAACTGGTTGGCAAGTGGGCCTGGCACACACGCTGGCAGGCAGGCAACTGCAATTCAATGGCACTAGCAGACTGATGATTCACATTCAAAAAAGTTTTGATTTAAAATATTTTCAATACTGTTACAACAAATATGATTGGTGGCACTAGTTGGCTAGTGAGCCTGGCACACACTCTGGCAGGCAGGAAACTGCCATTCAATTGCACTAGCAGACAGATGATTCACAGTCTAAGAATTTTTTATTTTAAATATTTACAATACTGTTAGAACAAATATGATTGGTGTAACTAGTTGGCAAGTGGGCCTGGCACACACGCTATCAGGCAGGCAACTGCAATTCAATGGCACTAGCAGACTGATGATTCACAGTCAAAAAAGTTTTGATTTAAAATATTTTCAATACTGTTACAACAAATATGATTGATGGCACTAGTTGGCTAGTGGGCCTGGCACACACGCTGGCAGGCAGGAAACTGCCATTCAATTGCACTAGCAGACAGATGATTCACAGTCTAAGAATTTTTTATTTTAAATATTTACAATACTGTTAGAACAAATATGATTGGTGTAACTAGTTGGCAAGTGGGCCTGGCACAAACGCTGGCAGGCAGGGAACTGCAATTCAATGGCACTAGCAGACTGATGATTCACAGTCAAAAATGTTTTGATTTAAAATATTTTCAATACTGTTACAACAAATATTATTGGTGGCACTAGTTGGCTAGTGGGCCTGGCACACACACTGGCAGGCAGGAAACTGCCATTCAATTGCACTAGCAGACAGATGATTCACAGTCTAAGAATTTTTTATTTTAAATATTTACAATACTGTTAGAACAAATATGATTGGTGTAACTAGTTGGCAAGTGGGCCTGGCACACACGCTGGCAGGCAGGCAGGCAACTGCAATTCAATGGCACTAGCAGACAGATGATTCACAGTCTAAGAATTTTTTATTTTAAATATTTACAATACTGTTAGAACAAATATGATTGATGTAACTAGTTGGCAAGTGGGCCTGGCACACACGCTGGCAGGCAGGCAACTGCAATTCAATGGCACTAGCAGACTGATGATTCACAGTCAAAAAAGTTTTGATTTAAAATATTTTCAATACTGTTACAACAAATATGATTGGTGGCACTAGTTGGCTAGTGGGCCTGGCACACACGCTGGCAGGCAGGAAACTGCCATTCAATTGCACTAGCAGACAGATGATTCACAGTCTTAGAATTTTTTATTTTAATTATTTACAATACTGTTAGAACAAATATGATTGGTGTAACTAGTTGGCAAGTGGGCCTGGCACACACGCTGGCAGGCAGGGAACTGCAATTCAATGGCACTAGCAGACTGATGATTCACTGTCAAAAAAGTTTTGATTTAAAATATTTTCAATACTCTTACAACAAATATGATTGGTGGCACTAGTTGGCAGCAAGTGGGCCTGGCACACACGCTGGCAGGCAGGCAACTGCAATTAGATTACACTAGCAGACTGATCTTTCACAGTCAAAAAATATTTTTTTAAAATATTTACACTACTGTTATAACAAATATGATTGGTGGCACTAGTTGGCAAGTGGGCCTGGCACACACGCTGGCAGGCAGCCAACTGCAATTCAATTGCACTAGCAGACTGATGATTCACAGTCAAAAAAGTTTTTATTTTATATATTTACACTACTGTTATAACAAATATGATTCGTGGCACTAGTTGGAAAGTCGGCCTGGCACACACGCTGGCAGACAGGCAACTGCAATTAAATAACAATAGCAGACAGATGTAACAGTTTGTTTTTTAAAAAGTTACACTAATGTTACAACAGATAGGAGTGATGGCACTCAGGATAGAACTAGGCACAGTATGTGCTGGCAGCCTGACACACAGGCTGGCACTAGTGGCAGGCTGGCCTGTAAACTAAAATTAAATAACACTAGAAGACTGATGTAAAAATTTTTTTTTACAAAATTTAAACTAATGTTACACCAGATAGGAGTGGTGGACTGGCACTGATGATGGAAGTAGGCACAGTATATGCTGGCAGCCTGACACACAGGCTTGCACTAATGGCAGCCAGGCTGGCCTGGCAACTAAAATTAAATAACAATAGCAGACTGATGTAAAAAAAAAATTAAAAAAAATTTACACTAATGTTACACCAGATATAAGTGGTGGAAAAAAAGAGCTATTTATCACACTATATGATGTGGGCCAGAAACACACAGTCTTGATGGAAAATGAAATTAGATTACACTAGCAAAATGATTTAAAAGTTTTTTTTTTTTAATTTAAAATAATTTTAAGCAGATATGAGTCGTGACTGCTAGGGCAGCAATTAACCACAGTATGCTGTGTAAGCCAGAAACACACAGGCCTGATAGAAAATGAAATTAGATTACACTAGCAAAATGATTTAAAAGTTTTTTTTTAAATTTAAAATAATGTTAAGCAGATATAAGTTGTGGCTGCTAGGGCAGCAATTAACCACAGTATGCTGTGTAAGCTAGAAACACACAGGCCTGATAGAAAATGAAATTAGATTACACTAGCAAAATGATTTAAAAGTTTTTTTTTTAAATTTAAAATAATGTTAAGCAGATATGAGGGGTGGCTGGTTGCTGCTAGGACAGCAATTAACCACAGTATGCTATGTAAGCCAGAAACAAACAGGTCTGATAGAAAATGAAATTAGATTACACTAGCAAAATGATTTAAAAGTTTTTTTTTTAATTTAAAATAATGTTAAGCAGATATGAGTCGTGGCTGCTAGGGCAGCAATTAACCACAGTATGCTGTGTAAGCCAGAAACACAAAGGCCTGATAGAAAATTAAATTAGATTACACTAGCAAAATGATTTAAAAGTTTTTTTTTTTAAATTTAAAATAATGTTAAGCAGATATGAGTGGTGGCTGGCTGCTGCTAGGACAGCAATTAACCACAGTATGCTGTGTAAGCCAGAAACACACAGGCCTGATAGAAAATGAAATTAGATTACACTAGCAAAATGATTTAAAAGTTTTTTTTTTAAATTTAAAATAATGTTAAGCAGATATGAGTCGTGGCTGCTAGGGCAGCAATTAACCACAGTATGCTGTGTAAGCCAGAAACACACAGGCCTGATAGAAAATGAAATTAGATTACAAAAGCAAAATGATTTAAAAGTTTTTTTATTTTTATTTAAAATAATGTAAAGCAGATATGAGTCGTGGCTGCTAGGTAGGGCAGCAATTAACCACAGTATGCTGTGTAAGTCAGAAACACACAGGCCTGATAGAAAATGAAATTAGATCACACTAGCAAAATGCTTTAAACGTTTTTTTTTTTTAAATTTAAAATAATGGTAAGCAGATATGAGTCGTGGCTGCTAGGGCAGCAATTAACCACAGTATGCTGTGTAAGCTAGAAACACACAGGCCTGATAGAAAAAGAAATTAGATTACACTAGCAAAATGATTTAAAAGTTTTTTTTATAAATTTAAAATAATGTTAAGCAGATATGAGGGGTAGCTGGCTGCTGCTAGGACAGCAATTAACCACAGTATGCTATGTAAGCCAGAAACACACAGGTCTGATAGAAAATGAAATTAGATTACACTAGCAAAATGATTTAAAAGTTTTTTTTTTAATTTAAAATAATGTTAAGCAGATATGAGTCGTGGCTGCTAGGGCAGCAATTAACCACAGTATGCTGTGTAAGCCAGAAACACACAGGCCTGATAGAAAATGAAATTAGATTACACTAGCAAAATGATTTAAAAGTTTTGTTGGTTAAATTTACACTAATGTTAAGCAGATATCAGTGGTGGCACTAATCACAGTATATGCTGTGAGCCTCACACACAGGCTGAAACCACTTCACTTGTATCTGACACATCAAGAAAGGAAGCAACAGCGGGTACAACATCATCATCATCATCATCATCATCACACCGTACCTCCATGTCTGTAATGCTGCCTGACTGAGACATATCACTGTTATCTACATCCTCTGTCAATGATGGTTGCGCATCACTCATTTCTTCCAACTGATGTGTTCACTGTCAAAAAAGTTTTGATTTAAAATATTTTCAATACTGTTACAACAAATATGATTGGTGGCACTAGTTGGCAGCAAGTAGGCCTGGCACACACGCTGGCAGGCAGGCAACTGCAATTAGATTACACTAGCAGACTGATCTTTCACAGTCAAAAAATATTTTTTTTAAATATTTACACTACTATTATAACAAATATGATTGGTGGCACTAGTTGGCAAGTGGGCCTGGCACACACGCTGGCAGACAGGCAACTGCAATTCAATTGCACTAGCAGACTGATGATTCACAGTCAAAAAAGTTTTTATTTTATATATTTACACTACTGTTATAACAAATATGATTCGTGGCACTAGTTGGAAAGTGGGCCTGGCACACACGCTGGCAGACAGACAACTGCAATTAAATAACAATAGCAGACTGATGTAACAGTTTGTTTTTTAAAAAGTTACACTAATGTTACAACAGATAGGAGTGATGGCACTCAGGATAGAACTAGGCACAGTATGTGCTGGCAGCCTGACACACAGGCTGGCACTAGTGGCAGGCTGGCCTGTAAACTAAAATTAAATAACACTAGAAGACTGATGTAAAAGTTTTTTTTTACAAAATTTAAACTAATGTTACACCAGATAGGAGTGGTGGACTGGCATTGAGGATGGAAGTAGGCACAGTATATGCTGACAGCCTGACACACAGGCTGGCACTAATGGCAGCCAGGCTGGCCTGGCAACTAAAATTAAATAACAATAGCAGACTGATGTAAAAACATTTTAAAAAATTTACACTAATGTTACACCAGATATAAGTGGTGGAAAAAAGAGCTATTAATCACACTATATGATGTGGGCCAGAAACACACAGGCCTGATGGAAAATGAAATTAGATTACACTAGCAAAATGATTTAAAAGTTTTTTTTTTAAATTTAAAATAATGTTAAGCAGATATGAGTCGTGGCTGCTAGGGCAGCAATTAACCACAGTATGCTGTGTAAGCCAGAAACACACAGGCCTGCTAGAAAAAGAAATTAGATTACACTAGCAAAATGATTTAAAAGTTTTTTTTAAAATTTAAAATAATGTTAAGCAGATATGAGTCGTGGCTGGCTGCTGCTAGGACAGCAATTAACCACAGTATGCTGTGTAAGCCAGAAACACACAGGCCTGATAGAAAATGAAATTAGATTACACTAGCAAAATGATTTAAAAGTTTTGTTTTTTTTTAATTTAAACTAATGTTAAGCAGATATGAGTGGTGGCTGGCTACTGCTAGGACAGCAACTAACCACAGTATGCTGTGTAAGCCAGAAACACACAGGCCTGATAGAAAATGAAATTAGATTACAATAGCAAAAATATTTAAAAGTTTTTTTTTTTAAATTTAAAATAATGTAAAGCAGATATGAGTCGTGGCTGCTAGGTAGGGCAGCAATTAACCACAGTATGCTGTGTAAGTCAGAAACACACAGGCCTGATAGAAAATGAAATTAGATTACACTAGCAAAATGATTTAAAAGTTTTGTTGGTTAAATTTACACTAATGTTAAGCAGATATCAGTGGTAGCACTAATCACAGTATATGCTGTGAGCCTCACACACAGGCTGCAACCACTTCACTTGTATCTGACACATCAAGAAAGAAAGCAGCAGTGGGTACAACATCATCATCATCATCATCATCATCATCATCATCACACCGTACCTCCATGTCTGTAATGCTGCCTGACTGAGACATATCACTGTTATCTACATCCTCTGTCAATGATGGTTGCACATCACTCATTTCTTCCAACTGATGTGTTCACTGTCAAAAAAGTTTTGATTTAAAATATTTTCAATACTGTTACAACAAATATGATTGGTGGCAATGAGAGGAAAGTAAAATACCAACAACACCTCCTTGTCTATTACCAGACCTAGGAGTGTGGCTGAAGTGAAGACCCCCATGTGACAGTGCAGCAGCGGAAACTGTGTCTGAAGGAGAGAACCAGGTTTCTGTGAGAGCCAACAACACCTCCTTGTCTATTACCAGACCTATTAGTGTGACTACAGTGAAGACCCCCATGTGACAGTGCATTAGTGAAAACTGTGTCTGAAGGAGAGAGCCAGGTTTCTGTGAGAGGAAGATGATAGAGAGAGTGGGGGGATAAAGAGGTCATGGATAGAAGTGAGCTTGTTGCAAACAGAGCAAGAATTCCAGAGTGCACAAATGAAGGAGGTGGTAACTTTAGATGCAAGAGGAATGAGCTTAAGCTTACCAGAGTTTTGTTTTTGAAGACTATTGAAAGGCACACATGAGTGCATTGATAGCTGAACATCAGATCAAGGGAGTGACCATCTTTGTGAGTGGGAGAGTCAGTCCATTGAGACAGGCCGAAAGAGGAAGTGAGTTGCAGAAGTTGTTTTGCAGAGGAGGCAGTGGGATTGTCAAGATGGATGTTGAAGTCTCCAAGAATGAGGGCAGGGGTGCCTGAGGAAAGGAAATAAGGTAGCCAGGCAGCAAAGTGATCTAGAAATAAAGTTGAGGAGCCAGGGGGGAAGTATATGACTGCAACACGTATAGAAAGAAGAGAATAAGTGAATCATGTGTGTTTCAAATGAAGAAAATCTGAGGGAAGAGAAAGTCTGTATTTGTTGAAAGGTACAATAAGAGGAAAGTAAAATACCAACAACACCTCCTTGTCTATTACCAGACCTAGGAGTGTGGCTGAAGTGAAGACCCACATTTGACAGTGCAGCAGCGGAAACTTCACTCTGAAGGTGAGAGCCAGGTTTCTGTGAGAGCAAATCGATTGAGAGAGTGGGAGATAAAGAGGTCATGGATAGAAGTGAGCTTGTTGCAAACAGAGTGAGAGTTTCAGAATGCACAATTGAAGGAGATGGTGGCTTTAGATGCAAGAGGAATGAGATTAAGGTTACCAGAGTTTTGTTTTTGAAGTCTATTGAAAGGCACACATGAGTACATCAATAGCTGAAAATCAGATCAAGGGAGTTACCATCTTTGTAAGTGGGAGAGTCAGTCCATTGAGACAGGCCGAAAGAGGAAGTGAATTGCAGAAGTTGTTTTGCAGAGGAGGCGTACTACTGCTATCTAAACCTGCAATGCTAGCCCCTGCAATGCTTCCCCATAGCATTGTTAACTTTATAGACCAGAGCATTCAGCTGATTCCAATAAATTAGTTAATAACATGATCAAAGGCAGTCAAAAGGCTAATTGGGAAAATTTGAATCAGGGTGAGATAAGTTAAAAAACAGACAATATATTTCAGGGGAGGCTGGGGTTATACCATTAGTGAAATTATAAATTTAGGAATTATATCAAGTATTGACAAGGTTTGAACATCACATAGATAAAGACAAGATATCAACAGAGTAAATACATAACTTATTTCACAGACTATATATATTTGTATATTTATGTATATGCTTATAATTATGTGTTATTATATGCATATATACATATTAACACATAAATATAAATGTATATAATCATACACATATATATATTTACAAATTGCTGCCCATCGCTGCTCTACTTACCCCATGCGCAAGTTCTCATACCGTGTCTCATGGCATAAGAATGAAGCTCCCATTTGAGCTCATGAGCGTTATGCTTCCCAGCAATGTGAACGTGAACTCGCATTCACATTGCTTTAAACTTTAGCATGTGCTGGTATTACTGAATGGAGTGCTAATATCACTTTTAAGAAAGCAATATTTAGAGC
This sequence comes from Bombina bombina, assembly GCF_027579735.1. Classification (NCBI taxonomy): domain Eukaryota; kingdom Metazoa; phylum Chordata; class Amphibia; order Anura; family Bombinatoridae; genus Bombina; species Bombina bombina. Next base: position 691,614,332 of record NC_069504.1, on the reverse strand, counting down.
TCCACTTGTAATCCTGTCCTTAGTGTTTTGAGTAGTTTGGTGAAAACTCACCACTTTTTTATTGCCGAGAAAAAACTGAGAACTGTAGGGCCGAAAGGCTTACAGAATTACACTTGGAGTTGAGAGAAAATTAAAGGGACAGTCTACACCAGAATTTTTATTGTTTTAAAAGATAGATAATCCCTTTATTACCCATTTCCCAGTTTTGCATAACCAACACAGTTATAATAATATACTTTTAACCTCTGTGATTATCTTGTATCTAAGCCACTGCAAACTGCCCCTTTTTTCAGTTCTTTTGACAGACTTGCAGTCTAGCCAATCAGTGCCTGCTCCCAGATAACTTCTCGTGCACAAGCATAGTGTTATCTATATGAAATACGTGAACTAACACCCTCTAGTGGTGAAAAACTGTTAAAATGCAATCTGAAAGAGGTGGCCTTCAAGGTCTAAGAAATTAGCATATGAACCTCCTAGGTTAAGCTTTCAACTAAGAATACCAAGAGAACAAAGCAAAATTGGTGATAAAAGTAAATTGGAAAATTGTTTAAAATTGCATGCTCTATCTGAATCATGAAAGTTTATTTTGGCCTAGACTGTCCCTTTAACACCCATTGAACGCAAATGTTCAGCCCATTTTACGAACAAAAAACAATTACTCTTTGTATTTTGTACTTTTAAATATGAATTTCTTGCTTTTTTTACACACCCAGTGTACTTAATTACAATTTATGCTATGCATATTTAATATGATTTATTCCTGTGCAATTTACTTAATTTTATATTTTTGATAAAATACAATTTTTAGACTCATATGCTAGTTTCTAAGCCCTTGAAGTCTGCCTCTTATCTAAATGCATTTAACAGTTTTACACAGCTAGAGGGTGTTAGTTCATGTGTAACAGAGTAGATAGAAAAAATGACTAGGGCCTGGATATATTATACAAAAACTTCTAAAATAATCTAGGGGTCCCTCATACCCTAAAAAATAGGAATGTAGTTTAAAAAAAATTAAAGTAGGTTTGGAAGCGCAGTGTGAGAACAATGTCAAATAAAATCAAGTATGTGTCAAATGCAACTATTTGCTAAAATGTATAAAAGGAAAAGCACATAACATAGGGAAATAAGAATAAAAAATGTGTATTGTTACCTAAAGGTACACATAACAAACGATTGGATTTAACATATCACATGTGAAAAAAAACATACTAAAAATATACTAAAACACTGCAATAAAAAGTCACAATACAATAAATGGTTAAAAATAGACATGTGCATTTCGGTTTCGGAAAAATTTAGTTTTCGGCCAAATTCTGGCCGATTGGGATAGTCGAATGCATCCGAATTTCCAAATCAGCACCATATCTTAAATCCTGAAAATTCTGAAAATTAATAAATCAGTTTCCGAATTTTCGGATTCATTCTTTATTCATATTTGGAATTTTTCATTGTTCCCAAAAATCGCCAAAACCTATAAACTCCTAAACTGCAGTTCCCTGACATCGCCGACACAAACTAAACCTATTAACCCCTAAACCGCAGTTCCCAAACATCGCCAACACTAATTAAACCTATTAACCCATAAACCACAGTTCCCCGACATTGCCGACACTAACTAAACCTATTAAGCCCTAGGGACATATTTATCAAGCTCTGTATGGAGCTTGATGCCTCTTGTTTCCGGCGAGCCTTCAGTCTAAAGACCGTTGCTCCATAACTTGTCCGCCTGCTCTAAAGGCGGACAGAAATCAACCAGATCGAATACGATCGGGTTGATTGACATCCCCTGCTAGCGACCGATTGGCTATGAATCTGCAGGGGGCGGCATTGCACCAGCAGTTCACAAGAACTGCTGGGGCAATGATAAATGCCGACAGCGTATGCTGTCTGCATTTATCAATTTGCAGCGATGTGCAGCGGACAAGATACATTTCTTCGTATAATGTCTGCTCGCACATTGATAAATATACCCCTAAACCGCAGTTCCCAAACATCGGCGACACTAACTAAACCTATTAACCCCTAAACCTCAGTACACCCACATTGCCAACACTAACTAAACCTATTAACCCCTAAACCGCCGGCCCCCACATCACAACAACCTAAATTAAACTATATTAACTCCTAAACCTAACACCCCTAACTCTAACATAATTAAATTACACCTAAATTAAAGTTGCAATTATTAACTAACCTATTTAAAAATAAATACAAACTTTGCTGTGAAATAAAAATAAAACCTAAGCTAGCTACAATATAACTATTTACTAACTACCTAGTTAAAATAAATACAAACTTACCTGTGAAATAAAAATAAAACCTAAGCTTACACTAAAACCCAACATTACAAAAATAAAAAACCCAACATTACAAAAATAAAAAATCTAACATTACAAAAAATAAAATAAAACTACAATTACAAAAAATAATAAAAACTACAATTACAAAAATAAAAAACTACCATTACAAAAAACTAAATTATCCAAAATAATAAAAATTATTCCTATTCTAATACCCCGTTTAAAAAAACACCCCAAAAGTTGCCCTAAAGTTAACAGCTCTTTTGCAAACAAATACAAATAAACACCCCCCAAAATTACAAACCCCCACCCCCCAAACCCACAGAATAAAAAAAAAACTAACTAAAAAAAAAATAAACTACCCATTTCCCTTAAAAGGGCATTTTATGGGCATTGCCCTTAAAAGGGCATTCAGCTATTTTTCAGGCCCATTAATAGCCCTAATCTAAAAAAAAAGACACTCAAAAAAAACTTAACACTAACCCCAAAATTGGTACTCACAGTTGCTGAAGTCCGGCGAAAGATCTTCTTCCCAGCAGCGAAGCATCTTCATCCAGGCTGCTCCATCTTCATCCATCTCGGGACTAGCATCTTCTTCATCACTGCGGCGGTGGATCTGTCGATGCACGGAAGCGGAGGTTCAGGCGGAGGTCCATCGGTCCGACGTGGAGGTCCTTTTCATGCGATGGTCCGCCGCACACTGAGAATTCAATGCAAGGTACCCCTTTTATATTGGGGTACCGTTGCATTCCTATTAGGCGATCTTTGGGAACTGCAATTTAGGGGTTAATAGGTTTATTTAGTTTCATCGATGCTGGGGAACTGAGGATTAGGGGTTAATAGGTTTAGTTAGTGTTGGAGATGTTTGAGGGCGGCGGTTTAGAAGTTAATAGGTTTATTTAGTGTTTAGTTAGTGTCCGCGATATCGGGGAATGGCGATTTAGGGGTTAATAGCTTTATTTAGTGTCGGCGATGTGGGGGGGGGGTGCGGTTTAGGGGTTAATAGGTTTAGGTAGTGTTGGCAATGTGGGGGGATGGCGGTTTAGGGAGTAATAGCTTTATTTAGTGTTGGCAATGTGGGTTGCAGCAGCAGTTTAAGATAATTTTGTTTCAGCAATCGCCGGCAAATTAGTTATGCTAAATTAAATCGTTTTTTCAGATTCTTTGTTTTTTTTGGATCCATTCTTTATTCATATGCATTATTTTATTCAAGCTCCTTGAAAAAGATTTTATTTGAAATGCGTTGCTCTGCATCATCAATTATCCAGCTGAAAGGGGCTTCCTTGATAGAAGCATACCTGCATTGGATGTTACTTTCTTCCTTACACTGTTGGCTGATATTCTCTAACCAGAGTTTCTCCAGAGGTCCGCTGCTGTGAGTGTGTAAGCCTGCTGAGAGGGGGTGAATATTGATTTCCCTATTAGCCAAACAGAGGGCTAACTGGAGGATTCACAGAGAGTTAGAGGACAACCTTTTTAGACAAGCTTACCAGTGGAGTTGATCACGGTTTTCCTTACTGTGAGTACGGATATACTTTATTATCTATTTGTTGTTACTACTGTTAAGGAGGATATCTGTGCTCCTTTTCTATAGGTGAATCAGAGGAACAGCTTACCAAACTCTTCTAAGGGCTTTTTCTTTGAACTGACCCAACATTCAAAAATCAGCTTCCATTATCAGGAGCATTTTATGAAATTTCAGCTTGTTTATTTTTGTAGTTGTTTTTAACAATTTATTGAATTGTGAGTTTTTATTTGAGTGTTTTAGCACTTTTTTGTACGTTTTTTTTTTTCACATTTGATATATTAAATCCAATTGTTTGTTATGTGTACCTTTAGGTAACGATACACATTTTTTATTCTTATTTCCATATTTTTATTATGTGAATTCTTATGTGCCTTTCCTTTTATACATTTTAAATAAGGGGGGTATGTGTATACAGCGCCTATATAGGCAAGAGGCGATATGATCAGTAGTAGAGAATCCTGAGGTAGTATAAATATAAATATAATGGATGTAATTTATTACAAGAGCAAATGATAAAATGAAATACAAGTGTAAAATCCTATGTACTATACATAAGACTAATGAATTAAAAGCGTCAACAGTAGATCGAATGATCAATAAAACATCATCAGAATCTCTGAATTAAAAGCATCAACAATACATCAAATAATACATCAACAAAGAGAAAGAAGAAAAAACAAGAGTCAAACGTGGCGTGAATGGATCAATTAAGGCTCCATATTGGGGAGTTAATCCAAAAAATGTGTGAATCCAACTAGGTGAAAGATGTCAAAGTCTCAAAGTTTCTCAAAGTTACAAAGTGACACAATAAATAACCCAAAAGTTAAGAAAAGCAAAGTGGAAAAAATGGTGAACCATACAATTGGATAAAACGGTGAAACAATATATCTATAAAGATATAGACGAAGGAAAGCAGGCACTGCATTAAGGTATCCTTAAAACCAAGGGCGCGATCCGATATACGGCGTAGTTTGCGGCGCAAGCGAGGGAACCCGCGTCGCCCGCAGTTTCAGCTCGCATCTAGAGCTATCCAATATACAGCGCCGTCAGTTGCTAACGTGCCGTAAGTCGGATAAACCAGCGATGTCCAGAAATCTGCGTAAGTACAAATTTCTGGCGTCGCCAGTGACTTACGCTACGTTAGAAACTGCAGGCGCCTACAAAACCTGACTAAAGTATGAAATCACCTGCACTGTCTAACACGCCTCCTAAACATAGCCCGACATGTCTAACATGCCTCCCTAACATAGCCCGACACGTCTAACCCTCTATCCGCTATCCCCCCTCACTATCCTAACAATAAAATATGTATTAACCCCTAAACCACCACTCCCGGACTCCGCCGCCACCTAATAAAGTTAATAACCCCTAAACCGCCGCTCCGGACCCCGCCGCCAGCGATATTAAATCCCCCTAAAGTGAGCCCCTACCCCGCCGCCATCTACCTTACCTACCCCCTAAAGTGAGCCCCTACCCCGCTGGCATCTATTTTAAAATTATTAACCCCTAATTGAATCCCTCTACCCCGCCGCCATCTATATTAAATTATTTAACCCGTAAAATACTAAACTATCCCTACCACTAAACTTAAGTCTAACCCTACAAATAGCCCTGAAAAGGGCTTTTTGCGTGGCATTACCCCAAAGTAAACTGCTCTTTTTCCAGCCCTTAAAAGGGCTTTTTGCGGGGCATGCCTTAAAGAAAACTGCTCTTTTACCAGCCCTTAAAAGGGCTTTTGGCGGGGCATTGTCACAAAGTAATCAGCTCTTTTGCCTACAATCTAAATCCCCCTACACCGCTGCCACCTATAATAAATGTATTAACCCCTAATCTAATCCCCCTACACCGCCGCCACCTATATTAACTATATTAACCCTAATTATATAAGGGTTAATATAGTTAATATAATTATTATATTATATATATTAACTATATTAACCCTAATTATATTAGGGTTAATATAGTTAATATAATTATTATATTATATATATATTAACTATATTAACCCTAATTATATTAGGGTTAATATAGTTAATATCGTTATTATATATATATATATATATATATATATATATATATATATATATATATATATATATATATATATATATATATATATTAAGTATAATAACCCTAACTAAACTCTTATTAAAATAAATCTAATATTAATATTATTAATTAAAATATTCCTATTTAAATCTAAATACTTACCTATAAAATAAACCCTAAGATTGCTACAATGTAATTAATAATTACATTGTAGCTATTTTAGGGTTTATATTTATTTTACAGCTAACTTGGTATTTATTTTAACTAGGTACAATAGCTATTAAATAGTTAATAACTATTTAATAGCTACCTAGTTAAAATAATTACCAATTTACCTGTAAAATAAATCCTAACCTAAGTTACAAATACACCTACACTATCAATAAATTAAATAAACTACAAATATCTAAACTAAAATACAATTAAATAAACTAAACTAAATTACAAAAAAAAAAAAACACTAAATTACAAAAAATAAAAAAAAGATTACAAGATTTTTAAGCTAATTACACCTATTCTAAGCCCCCTAACAATAAAGCCCCCCAAAATAAAAAAAAAAAAATCAGCCAATCAGATTCAAGTTCAATCCAATTGGCTGAACCAATCAGCCAATCAGATTGAGCTTGCATTCTATTGGCTGTTCCGATCAGCCAATAGAATGCGAGCTCAATCTGATTGGCTGATTGGTTCAGCCAATTGGATTGAACTTGAATCTGATTGGCTGATTCAATCAGCCAATCAGATTTTTCTACCTTAATTCCGATTGGCTGATAGAATCCTATCAGCCAATCAGAATTCGACAGACGCCATCTTGGATAACGTCATTTAAAGGTACCTCATTTGTCGTTCAGTCGTCGGCCGGGATGGATGCTCCGCGTCGGAGGAGCGAAGAAAGAAGATTGAAGATGCCGCTTGATGGAAGATGCTGCCGGATGGAAGAAGACTTTGCTGCCGCTTGGATAAAGACATCGCCGGGATGAAGACTTCTTCTTTGCCGCTTGGATAAAGACATCGCCGGGATGAAGACTTCTTCTTTGCCGCTTGGATAAAGACATCGCCCGGATCGGATGAGGAGTTGGGCCCGGTTGGGTGAAGACAAGGTGGGGAGATCTTCAGGGGGGTAGTGTTAGGTTTATTTAAGGGGGGTTTGGGTTAGATTAGGGGTATGTGGGTGGTGGGTTGTAATGTTGGGGGGTGGTATTGTGTTTTTTTTTCAGGCAAAAGAGCAGTTTTCTTTGGGGCATGCCCCGCAAAAGGCCCTTTTAAGGGCTGGTAAGGTAAAAGAGCTTTGTTTTTTTTTTAATTTAGAATAGGGTAGGGATTTTTTTTTATTTTGGGGGGCTTTATTATTTTATTAGGGGGCTTAGAATAGGTGTAATTAGCTTAAAAAACTTGTAATCTTTTTTTTATTTTTTGTAATTTAGTGTTTGTTTTTTTTGTAATTTAGTTTAGTTTATTTAATTGTATTTTAGTTTAGATATTTGTAGTTTATTTAATTTATTGATAGTGTAGGTGTATTTGTAACTTAGGTTAGGATTTATTTTACAGGTAATTGGGTAATTATTTTAACTAGATAGCTATTAAATAGTTAATAACTATTTAATAGCTATTATACCTAGTTAAAATAATTAACAATTTACCTGTAAAATAAATATAAACCCTAACATAGCTACAATGTAATTATTAATTATATTGTAGCTATCTTAGGGTTTATTTTATAGGTTAGTATTTTGATTTAAATAGGAATATTTTAGTTTATAATATGAATTAGATTTATTTAATAAGAATTTAGTTAGGGGTGTTAGGGTTAGATAGAGTTAATATAGTTAATATAAATACTATAGTAACTATATTAACTATATTAACCCTAATATAATTAGGGTTAATATAGTTAATATATATAATGTAATAACTATATTAACTATAATATACTTAGGGTTAAAATAGATAATATAGCTGGCGGCGGGGTAGGTAGATTAAATTAAGGGTTAATAATTTTAATATAGATGGCGGCGGTGTAAGGGGCTTACATTAGGGGTTAATACTATTAATATAGGTGGCGGCGGTGTAGGGAGGGCAGGTTATAGGGCAAAAGAGCTGTTTACTTTGGGGCAAAGCCCCGCAAAAGGCCCTTTTAAGGGCTGGTAATAGAGATAATTATTTTAGGGGGATTAGATTAGGGGTTAATAATATTAATATAGCTGGCGGCGGTATAGGGGGATTAGATTAGGGGTTAATAATTTTTATATAGGTGGCAACGGTGTAAGGGGTCAGATTAGGGGATAGATAAGGTAGATGGCAGCGGTGTAAGGGGTTAACATTAGGGGATAGATCAGGTAGATGGCGGCGGTTTAGGGGTTCACATTAGGGGATAGATCAGTTAGATGGTGGCGGTTTTAGGGGCTCACAGTAGGGGGTTAGTTGATGTAGATGGCGGTGGGGTCCGGGAGCGGCGGTTTAGGGGTTAAATACTTTATTAGGGATTGCGGCAGGGGGTCGCGGTTGACAGGTAGATAGACATTGCGCATGCGTTAGGTGTTAGGTTTATTTAGCAGGTAGTTTAGGGAGTTACGGGGCTCCAATAGTCAGCGTAAGGCTTACTACGGCTGCTTTTTGTGGCGAGGTGAAAATGGAGTAAGATTTCTCCATTTACGCCACGTAAGTCCTTACGCTGTATATTGGATACCAAACTGTGCTGGTTTGGTATACCTGCCTATGGCCCAAAAAACTACGGGCGACGGCAGAAATATACGCGCGTAACTTCTAGGTTAAGCCGTATATGTGATACCAAACCAGCGCAAATATTGGCGTCGCCAGCTTTTGCGGGCGACGATTTTTATCGGATCGAGCCCCAAAAGTCCTTTATTAGAAAATGTTAAAAAATTCACAGCTACATCCGCTGTATATCACGCACATAGTACAAGGCAGGAGTATGTAAGACACATAGGCTGTCTGACTAGTTTTGCGTCCCTGCAGGACGCTTATTCATAGACATGTTTAGGATATGGAGTGGCCAGTACTTAAAGGGGAAACTTGTACTTGATAGGCTGCTGACTCTTGTTCAATTAGTTAACGTAACAGCCAAATCTCAATTAACCCCTGAAGGCACAGGTCACTCATTTATTTATCCAAAAAGTAGTAATAAAAACAAAATAAAGAACCTCTTAGTAGCATAGTATCTGTGCATATACAAAAGATGATAATCTCACTTAAAAAACATATTGAGATGGTGACACACTTAGACAAGATATGGATAGAATGGAACAATTTGAAAAATTATTATACTTTAAAGTTGTATCAAACATAACAGGATAATATTTCAATAAAGTTTACTATTTATTTTTCCTTGTAAAGATAAACCAAATTGTTTGTAAGTATAGATACAGAATCTAATGTTGAAACTTTATTAAGTTGGTACTTTGATGTTCACTTTTAAAACTTTTAAATTTTTAAAGTTTTAGAACACCCTATGATTCATACATTCATTTGTTTCAAATAGTTATATATATGAATATATGTGTCAGTGATGGGAGTATGATGAAATAACTATGTTTTATATTTTTTTCTGGTTAATAGTAGGTTAGATGTTTTTTAGTTGTCAATAAAGAAATTTATGTCACATTCACGGTTCATCCCCCAGGGTGTGCGTGTCTGTAACTTTAACATCCAAAATAATTCTTTTTTTTCTAGACATTTAAATTTATTTCCTCCTCTTATAGACATAATGACAGTGTCAATCATTTTGATGCTCATGTTAGCCACATTGGTAAAATGGTAACCATTGAAGTGGTTAGCAACCGCAGAATCCTTATTGTAATTTCTTGTGTCTCTAGTATGTTAATTGAAACGCTTTCTGGCCTCCCTAGAGGTTTGACCTGTATATTGTGATTGGCATAAATTGCATGTGAGAAGGTACACCACAAAAGTGGTACTACAATTTGCATAGAAATCTGTGGTGAATTCCTTTCCTGTACTTGTGCTAATAAACTGATTACCTTCCTGGATGTGGGCACACATATTACAATTGCGTCTGCCACATTTATAATTTCCCTTATGTTTAACCCAATCCTGTTTTTTTTCCTTGGTTCTCATAACTAGGCTAGGGGATATGGCTTGACCTAGTGTTTTTGATTTTTTGGGAACATATTTGATGTTATTAAAGTTTTAAAAGTGAACATCAAAGTACCAACTTAATAAAGTTTCAACATTCAAAAAAAATCCTCCAGTGTGGTCCTATGTTGATCAATCTCCTTAGTAGAATAAAAACAGTAAAATCCAAAATATCCAAAAAACAATCAAGAAAAATCCAAATGGTTAAGAATCCTAGAAATAAATAAATAAACAAACCATAGTGTAGATGTACAAAAAAAATATATCCCTATTAAAAATATGCTTACCAATGTCGACGCGTTTCGGCCTATTTCAATTGTCTTGAAAAAGGCCTTTGTATAGGCCGAAACGCGTCGACATTGGTAAGAATCTTTTTAATAGGGATATATCTTTTTTGTACATCTACACTATGGTTTGTTATTTATTTATTTCTAGGATTTTTAACCATTTGGATTTTTCTTGATTGTTTTTTGGATATTTTGGATTTTACTGTTTTTATTCTACTAAGGAGACGGATCAACATAGGACCACACTGGAGGATTTTTTTTTTTCACAACTTTTTTCAAACCTGTTTTTATATATTTTTTATTTTTCACTTTTTTCATTTTTTCATTTTTATAATGTTGTGCACAGCAGGTTAAAATATATAGATATATTGTTTCACCGTTTTATTCAATTTTATGGTTCACCATTTTTTCCACGTTGCTTTTCTTAACTTTTGGATTATTTATTGTGTCACTTTATAACTTTGAGACTTTGATAGTTTTCACCTAGTTGGATTCACACTTTTTTATTATTTCCCAATATGGATCCTTAATTGATCCATTCACTCCACATTTGACTCTTCTTTTTTCTTCTTTGTCTTTGTTGATGTATTATTTGATGTATTGTTGATGCTTTTAATTCAGAGATTCTGATGATGTTTTATTGATCATTCGATCTACTGTTGACGCTTTTAATTAATTAGTCTTATGTATAGTACATAGGATTTTACACTTGTATTTCATTTTATCATTTGCTCTTGTAATAAATTATATCCATTATATTTATATTTATATTTATACTACCTCAGGATTCTCTACTACTGATCATATAAACTCTTGCCTATATAGGCGCTGTATACACCCCCCCCCTTATTTATCTATTCTTCTTCTAGACCAGCTAGGAAGTCTTTGTATAGCAGCTTGAGATCATACCTTGGCGCTAGACCTAAATACATCTTCTAACTTTTATACATTTTAGCAAATAGTTACATTTAACACATACTTGATATTATTTGACATTGTTCTCACACTAAAACTTTATTTTGCGCTTCCAAACCTACTTTTATTTTTTTAATGCTAGTTCATGTGTGCCATATAGATAACATTGTGCTCATGCCCATAGACTTACTTATGAGAGGGTTGGCTAAAATACAAATCTGTCAAAATAACTGAAATAAGGGGTAGTCTGCAGAGGCTTAGGTGCAAGGTAACCACCGAGGTAAAAAGTATATTAATATAACATTGTTGGCTGTGCAAAACTGGGGAATGGATAATAAAGGGATTATCTATCTTTTATAACAATAACAATTCTGGAGTAGAATGTCCCTTAAATTCAGTTTGTCTCTATAGCAAAATTCAATATTATAAGAGATAGATGACAAGAAAGATTTTAGGGGTAGAGTTGTTGTTTTTTTAAAGAAAAATCTTTTTTTTTACATATTTGCAGGATCTATGTGTTTTCTTATTACATTAAAACATGATTTTACTTGTCTTCCATTGTATTTTTTTTTACAGTATATGTAAAACTTTTAAAATTTCCATGTGAAAAGGCAAAGCCTGCAGCTTAAAGAGACCAAACTGTGTTTACAAAAGATCCAAACTATATAATTTTAAGAAAAAAGTAAAAAAAATCCTAAAAAACAAAAGAGTAAACTATATGGCTAAAAGTATATGACCACTACTATTAATTGAGTTATTGTTTCAGCTACACCCATAGCTAACAGCAGCATTTATCCAGCACATAGCCATGAACTCACCAAGGACAACTCCTAGTCATACAATGGATCATACAGAGGAGCACAGTGACTTTCTGTGGCACTGTTATAGGACGCCACCTTTAAGAAATGTATGCCCTACTAGATCTACTCCGTCAGCTGCAAGTGTTATTATTGTGAAGTTAAAGCATCTAGGAACAACAACAGCCCAGCCCCAAAGCGGCAGATCATGCAGACTCCAACTGCTGAGGTGTGTAACCCATCATCTGTCTCCTAGCTCTCTCCAGAACTGAAATGGGTTTCCAAGGCAGCAGTAAAGATCAAGCCTAACAACAACATGCACAATCCCAAGCATCTGCTGGAGTGGTGTAAAACAATCTGCCACTGGCCTCTGAATAAATAGGATGACCAACACATACAGGTGAGATGATCAGGTGCCACATACTTTGACCACATAGGGCTAGATTACAAGTGGAGCGCAAACATTTGCGTCTGAGTTATAAGGAGCTTATCGCAAGGGTTTGTGCTCAACAGGCTTACCGCTCGTAATATGAGTTGAAATTAAACACGATCACTTGAGTGCAATCGCGATTAACGTTAGAATAATTACCACAACTTCAGAGTTCTGGTTACTTGTACCGTGAAACATAAAAATTTCACAAAACACAACAAAAATAGATTACAAAGTATAGTTAAACTCATAATAACACTATCTGATAAGAATTATTCAAACAAAATATTGCACACAAACGTTATATGGGCTCAAAGATATGGGGTCTCAGGTCTCAGAAAAAAAGTCAGGCAAAGGGCTTTTACATAAAGATACATACATATACATCTCTAAATATGTATATGTATAGATATATAAACACGTAAATACATAAGTGTACATACATAGACATATAAATAAGAGCATTGGAGCCCTTTGCAGTCAAGTAGCTGAAAACATGTAAAAGCATATTTATGCAATATTTATATTTAATAAAGTTTTTATCTATTCATCTACTGTAACTATCTCACATTCCGTGTTTTTTTGTATTTCTAGATATTTCTATATCTGTACACCTAAACATAATCATGTAAGTATATATATATATATATATATATATATATATATATTGTACCAAACATAGAACATATTATAGTGGAAAGGAAAGTGCTGCTGCAGTATTCATCCGCCAGGCAAAGTAAACAGAGCGGACCAACTCATGTGAAAACAAGGGGATTGGTGTGGAGCCAACCAAAAAGAAAGCGGCGGACTACCGCAAAGTGCACAAAAGAAAAGTAGAAGGCTGCTGAGCAACAGTAAAAAGGTGAGTTTATTTCCAATTTAGGAAACGGACCCGAAGATCCAGAAGGAAGAAAAGAAAACACTTCAGGGAAACAACACAAGTCACAGAAAAAGATATGACTTTAAGTGTCATCAATTTATCTGACACAGAACTCACCCTGAACCATGAGAGAGTCTTGAAAAAGGGTCTGGGATATGCTCCCACGCATAAATTTTCTGCCTTTAGAACACTTATTGATGTCAACAAATTTGTAAGAAAGTTGGCCCTTAAAAGATTCTTTCATGATTCAGAGAAAAAAGTTACTTATGATGTCTATAATCCTATGGTTCACAGCATTGATGAAAAAGTGGATTGGAATAAAATGTTTTCCTTTTCAGATATTTGCTTAATTGAAACCATTGATAATTTTGATACCAACATCACCAATACTAAATTAGAGACCTTACCAATTCCAAAAAAAGTCCAATTTTTATCCCAGGCATTTTAGGGGGAATTTCTTAGATACCTTTCATTAAACGGGTGGAGGAGGATGTTCTGAGACTGGAGGAAAAATGTTATTCTTCTAGTTTTAGGTCTAGTCAAAATTTAACCATCCAAGAACGATCAGCCGTGAGGGACCTGGCTGAGAACGACAGCATTGTCATTCGCAATTCGGATAAAGGTGGCAATGTTGTCGTTCTCAACAAATCTGACTATATGTCAGAGGCAAATAGGCAACTTTCAGATGGGATCACCTATAGGAAACTAGAGTTTGATCCCATTCACATTTTTTCTAAACAGTTAAACAAACTTCTTGATGAAGCTGTTGCCCTGGGTATCTTCACTGCTGAGCAATCTAAGTGTCTTTTACCCACACATCCTATTACACCAATTTTTCATTATCTCCCTAAGACGCATAAGAGCCTCTTATCTCCACCTGGTAGGCCAATCATTTCAGGCATAGGCTCCCTTTTGGAGCCTATGTTTGAATGGATTGATAGCATATTACAACCTCTGGTGACCAATCTTTACAGTTATACCAGGGATTCGGGCCACCTATTGGATATACTGAGTAACTTTGTTTAGCAGGCAGGTTACAAGTGGGTTATAATTGATGCCACATCCTTATACTCCTCTATACCTCATGTGCACGGATGCCGGGCCCTGGAATTTTTCTTGGAAAAGAATACATCTTATCAAATTGAGACAAAACAATTTATTGTTGAGGTTGTGGAGTTCCTACTTACCCACAATTACTTTATGTTTGATTCTGTTTTTTATCTACAGAGCCAAGGAACAGCTATGGGGGCAAAATTTGCCCCCTCATATGCTAATTTATTTGTGGGTAAGTGGGAGCTCCAACACATATATGACATACAGGAACCTTTCAGGTCCGGAATCCTGTTGTACATGAGGTATATAGATGATCTTATCTTTATTGTAAAAGAGGATTTCTTGTTTGATGATTTTTTGACATTATTAAATAATAATGATGTCAATCTCACATTTACCGGAGAGGTACATCATGAAGACGTAAATTTCTTAGATCTTCACTTACATGGTGACGCTATCACACATAAGCTCATTTCAACTACATATAGAAAGGAAACGGCAGGTAATACCTTACTTCACGCCACATCATGCCACCCCAAACATCTAATTAAATCCATCCCAAGAAGTCAATTTATCAGGTTAAGACGAAATGCCAGCACTTTAGAAAATTACATTGAAGGTGCAAACAATCTTATCACAAGATTAAAGGCTAGAGGATACAATGAGGAAGGGCTATATAAAACTTTCGAGGAGATTAAGGATTGGAAACCACCAGACAAAGTATATACACCGACCATGGATAACACTGGTGACTTGGCTGAAGGAATAAGTTATGCTAACATTAAGGGTAGCCAGACAGGTTATTTGGATGAAAGGAGTATTGTTTTTTCAACTCAGTATTCTCCCCAATACAACTCCATATGTAGTATCATTAAAAAGCATTTACATTTATTGAAGGGTGATGAGGTCTTGCAGCCTTATGTTAAATAATGCAAATTTGTTGCAAAAAAGCCACCTACGTTGGCTTCTAAGCTCTCCCCCAGTTTAGTCAAAACTAAGACCAGACCCGATGCCAATTGGCTTAGGGGTATAGGAAATTTTAGGGCACACCTCTCGAATTGTTTAACTTGCGAGACTATGGATTATACCAATAAATTTAGCACCAAGATTACAGGTGAATCCTTTGAGATGGATTTCTATGCTACATGCCTTACTAACTATATGGTGTACTTATTGGATTGTAAACTTTGTGGAGCCCAATATGTGGGACAGTCGACCAGAACCCTTAGAGACCAAGCTAGGGAACATCTCAGGGACATAAAGAATTTCAATAAGGATTCGGCTGTAGCCAAACACTTTAATCTCTTTCATCTTACTAATGTACCTAGCATTAATATTAAGATCATAGACCTAGCCAGAACCCCACATAGAGGGGGAGATAAATCCAAAATCTTGGATAGGAAAGAACTTTTCTGGATTTATTAATTGAAGACAAGGTCTCCTTTGGGCATCAATTTGGAGTGGGATATGAGATACTTTGTTGACTAAATAAGAATATATCTTATTCAATATATTAAAAGTTATACATATATTTTCATATTAGTATATATTTTAGCATATATTTCAACAATTCTATCAAAATTCCTTTCTCTAATACCCCTTTTAATACCCCATAAACTTCATTTTTTATATCTTATGGAATATTATTAGGTACTCTCTATTAAGGGATAATTTCAGTATGTAGTAATTTATGGTATTTGTGTATTGGATTTATTCATTTGAGATACATGCCTTTGCATGACCATATGAATAATATTGACTTATCCCGCAAACCTAATGTGATTTTTTGCTAAACAATGCTTAATGGTGTTCCATAATATATATATATATATGATCTCTGTTTTCTATTTCCTTTAAGGATCTGTAGTTACTTACATATCCTTATGGATATTTAATTTTTGGTTAATAAGTGTTCTAAACCAATCCTATGCATATTGTTTGAAATTATTATTATCATTGTTTCTTTTAATCTGATCTGCTTTATTCATTGTGGACACACACTTTATAAATTGAATGTACAGATGACAACCAATGATTGCATGATTTAAATTACATGAATGTTTCTATTGGTGTGCTGTCCCTTTAAATATAGCAGCTGTCTATACTTGTCCTCAGCATCTATGATTAAGCGCAAGTGTGAGTGAAACGTGTAAGATTGCTGTCTCCTTCCTTGTTTGCTGTGACTTTGTTCACCCCTATGTGTATTTTTTAAATTGGAAATAAACTCACCTTTTTACTGTTGCTCAGTAGCCTTCTACTTTTCTTTTATAGAACATATTATGCTATATGCAAAACATTGGCATGTGAAATATTCATTTCATGTGGGGTTAGTGCAAATGAGAACATGCGATCAGGTTTGTGCGAGAGTGGTATGTTAGTATGCTGTCGGCCTTCATGTCCACCCGATATTTAAAACTTCCGCCCCTATATATCAACAATTAAGCTTTAATTGATTATATATATATATATATTATAATTTATTTTTTTAAATAACTATTAGTGTTTTGAGTGCTAACAATGGCTCAGAGCCGTCGCTAGCACTCAAATACCTTTTTAGCAATCTGGGGGCTCCTACCGACTCCCACCCCGGCAATCGGGCCTGTATAGTGACAGGCATCACTAGGGATTCCATTACGTGTGGTGACGTCATGCGCAATGACGTGATGACGTCACCGCACAACTTTATTTAAAATGTACAATAGAAAGTATAGGGAAAGGGGGAATGCTGCTTAGAAGCCTGTACCTTTCCAATGGTATAAGATGTGTGTGGGGGGGGGGGGAGGAAGTCACATTCGCCTAGATTTAGAGTTCTGCGGCCAAAGGGGTGCGTTAGCTACGCTGGCTTTTTTCTGGCCGCACCTTTTAAATACAGCTGGTATTTAGAGTTCACAGAATGGCTGCGTTAGGCTCCAAAAAAGGAGCGTATAGCATATTTACCGCAACTTCAACTCTCGATACCAGCGGTGCTTACGGACGCGTCCAGCTTCAAAAACGTGCTCGTGCACGATTCCCCCATAGAAAACAATGGGGCTGTTTGAGCTGAAAAAAAACCTAACACCTGCAAAAAAGCCGCGTTCAGCTCCTAACGCAGCCCCATTGTTTGCTATGGGGAAACACTTCCTACGTCTGCACCTAACACTTTAACATGTACCCCGAGTCTAAACACCCCTAACCTTACACTTATTAACCCCTATTCTGCCGCCCCCGCTATCGCTGACCCCTGCATATTTTTTTTTAACCCCTAATCTGCCGCTCCGTAAACCGCCGCTACTTACATTATCCCTATGTACCCCTAATCTGCTGCCCCTAACACCGCCGACCCCTATATTATATTTATTAACCCCTAATCTGCCCCCCACAACGTCGCCTCCACCTGCCTATACTTATTAACCCCTAATCTGCCGAGCTGACCGCACCGCTATTATAATAAAGTTATTAACCCCTAATCCGCCTCACTCCCGCCTCAATAACCCTATAATAAATAGTATTAACCCCTAATCTGCCCTCCCTAACATCGCCGACACCTAACTTCAAACATTAACCCCTAATCTGCCGACTGGAGCTCACCGCTATTCTAATAAATGTATTAACCCCTAAAGCTAAGTCTAACCCTAACACTAACACCCCCCTAAGTTAAATATAATTTAAATCTAACGAAATAAATTAACTCTTATTAAATAAATTATTCCTATTTAAAGCTAAATACTTACCTGTAAAATAAATCCTAATATAGCTACAATATAAATTATAATTATATTATAGCTATTTTAGGATTTATATTTATTTTACAGGTAACTTTGTATTTATTTTAACCAGGTACAATAGCTATTAAATAGTTAAGAACTATTTAATAGCTAAAATAGTTAAAATAATTACAAATTTACCTGTAAAATAAATCCTAACCTAAGTTACAATTAAACCTAACACTACACTATCAATAAATAAATTAAATAAAATACCTACAATTACCTACAATTAAACCTAACACTACACTATCAATAAATGAATTAAATTCAATACCTACAAATAACTACAATTAAATAAACTAACTAAAGTACAAAAAATAAAAAAATATTTACAAACATTAGAAAAATATTACAACAATTTTAAACTAATTACACCTACTCTAAGCACCCTAATAAAATAACAAAGCCCCCCAAAATAAAAAAATGCCCTACCCTATTCTAAATTAAAAAAGTTCAAAGCTCTTTTACCTTACCAGCCCTGAACAGGGCCCTTTGCGGGGCATGCCCCAAGAAATTCAGCTCTTTTGCCTGTAAAAAAACACATACAATACCCCCCCAACATTACAACCCACCACCCACATACCCCTAATCTAACCCAAACCCCCCTTAAATAAACCTAACACTAAGCCCCTGAAGATCTTCCTACCTTATCTTCACCTCACCGGGTATCACCGATCGGTCCTGGCTCCAAAATCTTCATCCAACCCAAGCGGGGGCTGGCGATCCATAATCCTGCGGCTGAAGAGGTCCAGAAGAGGCTCCAAAGTCTTCATCCTATCCGGGAAGAAGAGGCGATCCAGACCGGCAACCATCTTGAACATCTATCAGCCAATCGGAATTAAGGTAGGAAAATTCTGATTGGCTGATGGAATCAGCCAATCAGAATCAAGTTCAATCCGATTGGCCGATCCGATCAGCCAATCAGATTAAGCTCGCATTCTATTGGCTGATCGGAACAGCCAATAGAATGCGAGCTCAATCTGATTGGCTGATTCCATCAGCCAATCAGAATTTTCCTACCTTAATTCCGATTGGCTGATAGAATCCTATCAGCCAATCGGAATTCGAGGGACGCCATCTTGGATGACGTCCCTTAAAGGAACCGTCATTCTTCAGTTGGACGTCGTCTGAAGAAGATTGGTCCGCGCTGGAGGTCTTCACGATGGAGCCGTTCCTCATCGGATGAAGATAGAAGATGCCGCTTGGATCAAGATGGTTGCCGGTCTGGATCGCCTCTTCTTCCCGGATAGGATGAAGACTTTGGAGCCTCTTCTGGACCTCTTCAGCCGCAGGATTATGGATCGCCTGCCCCCGTTTGGGTTGGATGAAGATTTTGGAGCCAGGACTGATCGGTGATAGCCGGTGAGGTGAAGATAAGGTAGGAAGATCTTCAGGGGCTTAGTGTTAGGTTTATTTAAGGGGGGTTTGGGTTAGATTAGAGGTATGTGGGTGGTGGGTTGTAATGTTGGGGGGGGGTATTGTATGTGTTTTTTTACAGGCAAAAGAGCTGAATTTCTTGGGGCATGCCCCGCAAAGGGCCCTGTTCAGGGCTGGTAAGGTAAAAGAGCTTTGAACTTTTTTAATTTAGAATAGGGTAGGGCATTTTTTTATTTTGGGGGGCTTTGTTATTTTATTAGGGGGCTTAGAGTAGGTGTAATTAGTTTAAAATTGTTGTAAGATTTTTCTAATGTTTGTAAATATTTTTTTATTTTTTGTAACTTAGTTCTTTTTTATTTTTTGTACTTTAGTTAGTTTATTTAATTGTAGTTATTTGTAGGTATTGTATTTAATTCATTTATTGATAGTGTAGTGTTAGGTTTAATTGTAGGTAATTGTAGGTATTTTATTTAATTTATTTATTGATAGTGTAGTGTTAGGTTTAATTGTAACTTAGGTTAGGATTTATTTTACAGGTAAATTTGTAACTATTTTAACTATTTTAGCTATTAAATAGTTCTTAACTATTTAATAGCTATTGTACCTAGTTAAAATAAATACAAAGTTACCTGTAAAATAAATATAAATCCTAAAATAGCTATAATATAATTATAATTTCTATTGTAGCTATATTAGGGTTTATTTTACAGGTAAGTATTTAGCTTTAAATAGGAATAATTTATTTAATAAGAGTTAATTTATTTCGTTAGATTTAAATTATATTTAACTTAGGGGGGTGTTAGGGTTAGACTTAGCTTTAGGGGTTAATACATTTATTACAGTAGCGGCGAGATTAGGTCGGCAGATTAGGGATTAATAATTGAAGTTAGGTGTCGGCGATGTTAGGGAGGGCAGATTAGGGGTTAATACTATTTATTATAGGGTTATTGAGGCGGGAGTGAGGCGGATTAGGGGTTAATAACTTTATTATAGTAGCGGTGCGGTCCGCTCGGCAGATTAGGGGTTAATAAGTGTAGGCAGGTGGAGGCGACGTTGAGGGGGGCAGATTAGGGGTTAATAAATATAATATAGGGGTCGGCGGTGTTAGGGGCAGCAGATTAGGGGTACATAGCTATAATGTATGTGGCGGTGGTGTACGGAGCGGCAGATTAGGGGTTAATAATAATATGCAGGGGTCAGCGATAGCGGGGGCGGCAGATTAGGGGTTAATAAATATAATATAGGGGTCGGCGGTGTTAGGGGCAGCAGATTAGGGGTACATAGGGATAACGTAGTTGGCGGCAGTGTACGGAGTGGAAGATTAGGGGTTAAAAAATTTAAATATAGTGGCGGCGATGTGGGGGGACCTCGGTTTAGGGGTACATAGGTAGTTTTTGGGTGTTAGTGTACTTTAGAGCACAGTAGTTAAGAGCTTTATAAACCGGCGTTAGCCCAGAAAGCTCTTAACTACTGACTTTTTTCTGCGGCTGGAGTTTTGTCGTTAGATTTCTAACGCTCACTTCAGCCACGACTCTAAATACCGGCGTTAGAAAGATCCCATTGAAAAGATAGGATACGCAAATGACGTAAGGGGATCTGCGGTATGGAAAAGTCGCGGCTGGAAAGTGAGCGTTAGACCCTTTCCTGACTGACTCCAAATACCGGCGGTAGCCTAAAACCAGCGTTAGGAGCCTCTAACGCTGGTTTTGACGGCTACCGCCCAACTCTAAATCTAGGCCATTGTTTTTAAAAATAAAATGGTAAAAAAATGAAAAAATGAAATCCAGCTTAGCACTCAAAGGATTAATGTCCTTTTTAAGTGATGGTAAACTCTCCTCTTTATACAATCAGATCTGGAATGCTAGTGATATTTTATATGGAGATTAATTCAAACCTTTAGCTCACAGAAAAATTTACTTTTGAAATGGGCGGTGGAGCTCAGGGTATTTGCATTTCATATCTCTATTAAAAAGTAAGTTATAGTGAATCTTCATTACACCTGATGAATTAAACTGTTGCTAAAATATCACTAACTGCTACAGGGGATGTTTTATCACACCACAAATGAGTTAGAGAAGTTGTGATAAATTGGTTATCAAAGGGTTTTTATTTTAATGGGATTAGAAAGTATTTGAAAACCCCATGAATAGCCAAGTGATGCATGAATATTCTATAAACAGTGTCAGAAGGCTTCATGCACCTCACAGCGATGTAACATGGAGAATAGTGCCAAGAAAAAAGATTAAAGGAACATGAACATTTTTAAGATTCTAAGATAAACTCCTTAATTATGCATAAAAATAGTTTTTGTATTATACATTTATTATTGGTTTTTTTTCTCTATTTCTGTCATTTAAAACTGCAAATATAATAATTCCAAACCTGCTACATATATGTCTCTAATTTTCTTCAGCAGGGGATTAATTAAGATACTGCATGTTTTGCTAAAAGTGAGAGTTGCTCGTCTACTTGAGAAACTCTTGCCAAAATAGCAAGTGTCAAGGGAAGTTTTATCACTTAAACAAATTACAGCAAAGAAGATGTTAATTTGATCAGCATGTATGCTAATGTATTACACACAATAGTCTTGTAATTACTAGGAGTTTGTGACCCTTAAACAGACACAAATTAGTTTATTTGGATTGAATGAAAACCTGTTGAAAGTGCTTTGAAAATAAAGAGTTTTTTGAAAATTTACATGAGATATAAAACTAATGAATAATTTGAGAAAACAAAGATAGAGTAAAAGATTTATCTGTTACCTATTTAGAACTCCTGTTGTTTCGTTAGGCAGTTCTGCTGTTGTTTCGTTAGGCAGTTCTGCTGTTGTTTTGTTAAGAAGTTCTGCTGTTGTTTCGTTAGGCAGTTCTGCTGTTGTTTCGTTAGGCAGTTCTGCTGTTGTTTTGTTAGGCAGTTCTGCTGTTGTTTCGTTAGGCAGTTCTGCTGTTGTTTTGTTAGGCAGTTCTGCTGTTGTTTCGTTAGGCAGTTCTGCTGTTGTTTCGTTAGGCAGTTCTGCTGTTGTTTTGTTAGGCAGTTCTGCTGTTGTTTCGTTAGGCAGTTCTGCTGTGGTTTTGTTAGGCAGTTCTGCTGTTGTTTCGTTAGGCAGTTCTGCTGTTGTTTCGTTAGGCAGTTCTGCTGTTGTTTTGTTAGGCAGTTCTGCTGTTGTTTTGTTAGGCAGTTCTGCTGTTGTTTTGTTAGGCAGTTCTGCTGTTGTTTTGTTAGGCGGTTCTGCTGTTGTTTTGTTAGGTGGTTCTGCTGTTTTTTTGTTAGGCAGTTCTGCTGTTGTTTTGTTAGGCAGTTCTGCTGTTGTTTTGTTAGGCAGTTCTGCTGTTGTTTTGTTAGGCAGTTCTGCTGTTGTTTTGTTAGGCAGTTCTGCTGTTGTTTTGTTAGGCAGTTCTGCTGTTGTTTGGTTAGGCAGTTCTGCTGTTGTTTGGTTAAGCAGTTCTGCTGTTGTTTGGTTAGGCAGTTCTGATGTTGTTTGGTTAGGCAGTTCTGCTGTTGCTTCGTTAGGCAGTTCTGCTGTTGTTTTGTTACGCAGTTCTGCTGTTGTTTTGTTAGGCAGTTCTGCTGTTGTTTTGTTAGGCAGTTCTACTGTTGTTTTGTTAGGCAGTTCTGCTGTTGTTTTGTTAGGCAGTTCTGCTGTTGTTTTGTTAGGCAGTTCTGCTGTTGTTTTGTTAGGCAGTTCTGCTGTTGTTTTGTTAGGCAGTTCTGCTGTTGTTTTGTTAGGCAGTTCTGCTGTTGTTTCGTTAGGCAGTTCTGCTGTTGTTTTGTTAGGCAGTTCTGCTGTTGTTTCGTTAGGCAGTTCTGCTGTTGTTTTGTTAGGCGGTTCTGCTGTTGTTTTGTTAGGCGGTTCTGCTGTTGTTTTGTTAGGCGGTTCTGCTGTTGTTTTGTTAGGCGGTTCAGCTGTTGTTTCGTTAGGCAGTTCTGCTGTTGTTTTGTTAGGCAGTTCTACTGTTGTTTTGTTAGGCAGTTCTGCTGTTGTTTTGTTAGGCAGTTCTGCTGTTGTTTTGTTAGGCAGTTCTGCTGTTGTTTTGTTAGGCAGTTCTGCTGTTGTTTTGTTAGGCAGTTCTGCTGTTGTTTTGTTAGGCAGTTCTGCTGTTGTTTTGTTAGGCAGTTCTGCTGTTGTTTTGTTAGGCAGTTCTGTTGTTGTTTTGTTAGGCAGTTCTGCTGTTGTTTTGTTAGGCAGTTCTGCTGTTGTTTCATTAGGCAGTTCTGCTGTTGTTTCACTCTGGAAAAAAAAAGCATATCAATATTTTATTAAGTAATATTAAAACAAAATGTGTCAGCCTTTTCTTAAAGGACTTTTAAGTGTTTTCACTTACTGTTTAGACAACCTACCAATAATACCCAAATATATTTAAAAAAAATGTTAATTAAATCACACTCGCAAATGGGTTTTCAGTCACTCCAAAAAAAAAAAACTATTTACTCAGGGGAGCTGAAAAATACTCAGCAATCGTAATCCATTTTCATGTTACTTTTCAACTACTTTTCAAGCCCAGTTTTGCCTTATCAAATTCAGCCTATCTAAGCACTTGATAAGTCCTCGGAAGGGATTTTTGGACACCTGTTTGATTATTTCACAGCTATTTTTAAACAGTTGTTGAGCTTGCACCTATGTTTAACACTGTGAAATGGCCCCTGGATACATTCTAGAGGTTTATTAACATATGTGGTATCAAATCATTAAACCTCCATTCATCACTATTGGAGAGGCTGCAAACAATCTACACAGAATACATTTACATGTGTTTTTTTTCTCCTGTAATTACTGGTAAGTCTAGCACTAGGCCTCCTAGCAACTCTATAGGGTGTCACACACTTATTGACTTTACATCATGTTTTACATTTCTTTCTACACATTTAACTTATATTGGTTTAAAAGTATGCTCAATTACCCACCCCATGACCCATGGTGTCAAAACCAGTTTTCTTATGAAGTCACAACCACTAGAATTATTTTGGAATATATACATTTCCAGAAAACCTAATTAGCAATATTCAGATTTGTCTAACGAAGACATGGTTACAAAAAAAAAATATCTTAGTGATTAAAGCTATTAAATCATTGATATGTTTAAAATATTAAAGGGATATGAAATGTAAAACTTTTATTTTGTGATTCAGACACATCAAATTTTCTTTTATTATCAAATTTGCTTTGTTCCCATGATATTCTGTGTTAAAGAAATACCTAGGTAGACAGGAAATTTTGCTGCCATCTAATGCTCTTGCAAATGGATAACATTGTTGCAAAACTGCTGCCATATAGTGTTTCAGAAATGGACCAGCTTCTAAGGATACATCCCTGCTTTTCAACAAAAGATAAAGTTAGTGCTCTAGCTAAATCATGGAAGAAAAATGTTGGGTTTAATATCCCTTTAATCACATGAAGAGATCGATCACAATCCTTTACAAACAATTGTCAAATAGATGATCCATCCCTCCAAGATGACGAAGCCTCGGCCAGCCCTAAAGTGGGAGGGGTGAAACGCGTCATCCTGGCAATTGTTTGGCACATGTTGTGGAGTGGTAGTAGATGCCAGAACTACCTTGCGTTTACTCTAGACCAGTGACTGTAATAAGTGAACTGAGAGTCGCATAAGTATCAACCTTGGAGAGATAGGTCATCTGTTGGTGAGCAAGCGCTATGAGGATCAGCTCTAATAGCGGGCAGTAGTTGCTATAAGAGGAAAGTCATACATTACCTGCTTCCGTGATTGAGGCTCGCTGTAGCCCTGAAGAGGTTTGTACTGCTGGTTATCTTTCCCTCTATAAGCAGGCCTGAATATCCTGTGGTTAACGCTTATATATAACCAACCTCTCTGTGTAATTCACTGCTAATAACTGTCCTCAAGCCGGAAAGAGAATATATGCTTGGGAGCGTGCTTATGCACTTATGTGCTCCTATGTATTTCTAGGCATTTGTGGCTGCCACTGAAGAGTTTTTGCAAGGACTTCCTTTCACACACTAATGTATATGGTATTAAATGTTTTATTATTGTGGTGTATTTAAGTATGCTTAGCAGACAGATTAATTAAACTTTTTTGTACCCTAGTTAAGAATTTTTTTACCTGCTCTTTTCTTTCTAATTTTTGAGATATATATATATATATATATATATATATATATATATATATATATATATATATATATATATAAAAATTAGAGGCTAATTCATTTTTACTATCAGCCTGAGTAAAGTATGAGCTAACCTTTATATTTTATACTTTACAATCACAAATGAATATACATATATTCTGTGAATTCTTGCACATGCTCAGCTTACTCATTGCTTAAAATTGCATGCAGTATCTGAATAATGAAATTTTAATTTTGGCTTGAGTGTCCCTTTAACATACCATGCTCATTACTCCAAGGCTTTAGTCCAGGTTTGTTCAAACTATGAATTTAATAGTACATTCTCCAATGTCAGCAGCTAACAATATATATATATATATATATATATATATATATATATATATATATATATATATATTTATATTTATTCCAGTACATTATAGATAAGAAACTATGGTAGAGCTATATGAGATACCATGACTAAAGTAGGGGATTTCAGCACTCAAATTATAACCCATTTTATCTAAATTCTTAGATATGTAAGACTGCGGAACAGCATCAAATCCAAAACATGAACCGCACATGCAAAGATTCAATCACATGCATAAAGTTTATTGCAGAGTTGCTAAAACAAAGCAAACAGCTAGAAATTATTCATTATCTCTAGTACATACCACTGCAGTGGGTTATAGGTATTGCATAGCAAACAGATCAAAGCATCATCACAAGCACATGAAAACACATGCAGCAAGCAAAAGGTTGGAAAAACACAACTAACAGACTCTCAACTAAGATGTTAAACTGGGTTAACATTTACATAGATTCCTCCATGATAAGGAAAAAATAAAGTCCTTTTAACAGACAATATAAGTCCCGGAAAGGAGAGATCAAGTGTCTCAATTAGTTGCAATATAGACCAACTTTGTAATCCAGCTGATTAAACAATCCTGCAAACATATTCATAGCAGTATGTGTTAACCGAGGTAAAAGCGTCCTCTATTGTTAACTTAGATTGGAGACTTGTACAGCTTGATAGCAGATTAACCATATCTCAGTAGTGCAAAACAGAAACAATGAAACAGACCTGTTTGTAGATATTGCAGCAGCATCCGAGAAAACAAAATCACAGGGCTAATGAATACCGGACCGGGACATGAGCCTCCGACATCCTTATCTCACCTATCCCAAATGTATCTCCTTGCTCACTATGGACACAGACTTTGCAGGTGAACTCTTTGCCTCTGTGCATAAACAGTATCCAGATGACTTGTTAGAACCACTTGATGACCGCAAGAACCAGGCTTGCTTCTTCAGTTTGAGTTTGAATTTCCCGGGCAGGCTCAGGCCAGCTGCTTGTTCCACAGGTGCATTAATAGCTGCTTTTAGAAGAGTTGACGCGCGTTTCGCCCCATAATGCTGAGCGAAACAGGGGCCTCGTCAGGACTGTCAATCACCTCAAGTTACTGGCTTATATTGCTACACCATTGGAGGAGAGGTTTCTATTTTAGCCAATTCAAATAGCCACTCATACCAAGCCTCTTAAATTAAATGAGACAGAGCGATCATGCCTATCTTACAAATTCATTCAGTGTTTTCCAACACATAAGGTGATACAATTTAGCCATTTACAATATTGTGAAAGGATATTTTTGTTTAGCAAATCATTAACAAAAAACTTTAACTGCATGTTAAAAATCAATTGCATGTTGCAGTTCAATCAAACTTTGTTACATTGGTTGTCAATTCTAGAAAAATGGACATAATGTAAACATAAATCCTAGGGAGACCAAATACTATAAATCTAGATAAATCTTTTAACTCCTATTCATAAATAGTTAAAGAGATTACTGTGGAGGTATTTCTTAGCTAAAATGACCCAGAATTTTCATACAAACAGAAGAGAAAATAAAAATTCTTAAAATTAACTGATTGTGTTACAGCTTCTAAAGAGGACATTTTCATTTTATTTTATTTATTTACAAAGAAGTGGGCATGGAGATTACTAAACTTAAAAAGTTGTTTTATAAAGTTTTAGCTTTAGTTAAGGAAAGATGCATACTCAATCCTTTCGTTTAAACCAAAAGGTGACACTGTATTTAACATGAATGTCCATCTCGCTTCCTTTTTTAATAAGCAATTATCTTCATCCCCACCTCTTCCATTGGTTATTCCTCTGTCAATCCCTACAAATTTTAAAGAATCAGTACTACTATTATGTACCTCCCTAAAATGACGAGCAACGCTTGTATCTCTTCCGTAGAGGATGTCGTCCCTGTGCTCCTGTACCCTGTCCTTGAATAAACGTTTTGTTTTACCAACATAGAACGGGGACAGGAGCACCCCAAAAGGTAGACAACCCCCACAGAGTTACAATTTGAAAAACATCTAATAGTATAATTTTTACCTGTATTAGCTGAAAATGTTTTGCTTTTAAGCATATAGGAACAATAGACACAGTGCCCACAAGGAAAGCTTCCTTTCACTTGTTGTTTATTTAACCAGTTTGTAGCTGGTTCAGACCATACAAATCTGCTTTTGACTAACTTATCTTTAAGGTTAGGAGATTTTTTTGCGGTCAATAATGGTCTATTTCCTACTTTCTCTGCAATTCTGTCATCTAGGGTTAATAAATGCCAATTTTGAGATAGAATATTTCTAACACTTTGCCATTGGCAATTAAATGTAGTAATAAATCTGATACTGTTATCAGATTTAGTTTCTTTTTGAGCATATAGAAGGTCATGACGGTTCAATTTACGTACTTTATTTAAGGTTCTTTTAACCAAATTATGAGAATAGCCTCTTTCAATGAAGTGTTTGCACATTTTTTCAGCATGATAATTGAATTTATTATTTGAAGAACAGTTTCTTTTCAATCTCAACAATTGACCATATGGAATGCCTTTTTTCAAGGGCTCTGGATGCCCACTCGAGGCTTCCAAAAGATTGTTAGTCGCCGTATCCTTAGGAAAATTTTCAGTTGAGATACGGCTACCTTCTTTTTTTATGCAGATATCTAGAAAAGGTAATTCTTTATCACTATAAGAATAAGTGAGAAAGATGTTTCGATCATTCTTATTTAACTCAGACACAAAATCATGTAGGCAGGTCAGGGGGCCATCCCATAAAATAAAAATGTCATCCACAAACCTAATCCATAGGGATACATGGGAGTCAAAAGTCTCACTAAGTTGTTCAAAAACATCTAACTCCCATGCTCCCAAGTGGAGACACGCATAAGTTGGCGCACATAATGCACCCATAGCTGTCCCCCTGACCTGCCTATATATTGAGTTGTCAAACTGGAATACATTATTCTCAAGGATGAAACAAAGGAGTTTTATGACAAAGGCCGTATGTATGTCACTGCTTGATCCCCTAGTTTTAAAAAAATGTTTACATGCACTAATTCCTTTCTCGTGGGGTATAGATGAATAGAGACTATCTACATCTAGAGAGACTAGGATAGTGCTAGGGGAAACAGTTAGGTCATCAAGTTTTCTCAAAAGGTCTGGAGTGTCTTTAACGTAGGAGGGGAGGGATAGGAGGTAAGGTCTTAAAAAGAAGTCAACATATTGTCCATTGTGTTCGCTAATGCCGCCAATCCCAGACACAATAGGTTGTCCTGGGGGATGTGTCTTGCTCTTATGAATTTTAGGGATAATATAAAAGGTCGGCATGACCGGACACACGGGATTCATAAATTTGAACTCATTAGGAGAGATTAGACCTTCCATCTTTGCCTCCTGTAGAATTCTACTTAATTTCAACTTCATTTGATTAATAGGATTCCTAGGGAGTTTCTCATATTGTAATTT
This sequence comes from Bombina bombina, assembly GCF_027579735.1. Classification (NCBI taxonomy): domain Eukaryota; kingdom Metazoa; phylum Chordata; class Amphibia; order Anura; family Bombinatoridae; genus Bombina; species Bombina bombina. Next base: position 691,584,960 of record NC_069504.1, on the reverse strand, counting down.
ATCAGATAATTGTCTTTTTTTTTTTTTTTTTTTTTTTAATTATTTTTTATTGAAGTCAAAAACCAATACAGAGTATAGGGTATGTCTCAAAACATTCACGAGACAATGTGTACAGAGCATAATTAGGAGACAATATATTCTAGTATCTCAAACATTTCCATAAAATATGGGCTATCACATAAAGAGACTTCAGTTTTGTTTTAGAGTATAACAGATGTAATATAAGCAAAAATGATCCTCTCCTAGCTGTATACAAAGAAAAGTAAGGTAGCCAATCAGATAAGGGTAAGACTAGGGAGGAGGTGACTCTATAGTTATATGGGGAAGAGGGATGCAGCGGACAAGAGCCGCTCAAAATGTAATAGGGGGGAGGGTGGGGGGGGGGAGGGTGGGGGGGGGGAGGTGGGGGGGCGGAGCCAGTTAGTATATCAACACCAGGGACAAATTTAGGTGGGACTAGAGTATTATCACTTAATATAAATAAATCACACTCATCTAAACCCTTGTATTCCTAAAGAGGGGGCCTAGAAACATATAATATATTATCAAGTGGAGGGGGGACGTTAGAGTAGTTGGAGACTGGGGGGCCTGGGGAACTTCAGGGTGAGCCCCTCTCCTAGGGGAGTGCCACCTATAGGCGATGCTGGAAAAGGAGAAGGGATATGACCCGCAGGCATAAGTACCGGCGGGAAAGGGAGGAGAGGGGCTCAATCAAGACAACTATTATGCGCTAGTAATGTGAGTAAGAGCATAGATAAATTAGGAATGACAGTCGTATAGTCACAGAAAATGATAGCCTGTAACAAATAATATAAATATAACACAACATTTAGGCAAAAGAGAGGTCACGTGCAGCCATATAAACAACAATAACCATTAAACACATTATAGAAAACCGGGATATACTAGGGAGAGTCTGGATTACATATATACTCAATGATATTGCTATGGATATTATGAAGAGCGAAATATGTTGATGAGGTAAAATAAACCACGGATATACTAGTAGAATGAAAATGTCCACAGCTCTCCAATGCTAGAAAGTTTCTTTATTAGGACAAAGTAGCGACGTTTCGAGGCTAATGCCTCTTAATCATGCATAGGCTATTACAAACTTATCACACCTTAAATACCTGTTGGTTTGGCGCCACAGGGCCCACAACCTGTTAAAAATAGTGACACCTGCTGGTGTTCTATTGTATTACATTAAAAAAGCATTTATACACAATTATATACACATGCTTATAGAAATTGAATGATTTACTGATGTAACAAGACAAGGTTGTATCTTTTCAGAATTTTAAAGAAATTCACATGGTTAATGTTAAACCATTTGGATAGTACCCTTATCCTAATGAAAAAGATTGATTCATGAGATGTAAGCAAGCAGGTTTATAGCAATAATGGATTTCTATTATGTACTGATCCAATATTAAACTAAGATAAAAGTTTAATTCTTAATTTATCTTATGAAAATTATTTTATTAAATTATATTGGATAAGAGTATGTCTGGTTTAATATTGCTAATATGAAACTATATTAAAACCCATAAAGTGTAACCTTTATTTGAACATGCTGTAGCATATTTAAAGGTAAACTGACATATCTAGTTCTCTATTTAGGCCTCTAGGGGCCAATGTTTCTAGTTTATGAATCCACCATGATTCTTTCTGCTTTAATAAAGTTTCCCTTTCTTGGCCACTTCTCTGGGGTTTTATCTGATCAATCACTTGCCATCTCATTTGACTGATATTGTGGCCTTTTTCTATGAAATGACTAGATACTGGGGCCTCTTTGTTTTTACAGCGTATATTAGAGCGATGTTGGCTCATCCTATCTTTTACTTTACGGGTGGTCTCTCCCAAATAAACCAGAGAACATGGACACTTAATCAAGTATACCACCTGTGTAGTATCACACGTATAGAAACCTCTGATATCATATCTTGTACCATTATGGGGATGATGAAAAAATTTGCCTTTAATTATAGAGCTACAGCTCATGCAATTTAAGCATGGGTATGTGCCATAGTTTTTACTACCTATATGGGTTTGGATACTCCCTCTGCTTGGACCCACATCAGATTTTACCAAGTGATCTCTCAAATTTTTTACACGTCTGTGGGCCATTAGGGGAGGATTTTTGAAGATAGGTATTTTGTCATTACAGTCACTAAGTATATGCCAATGTTTTCTTATGCTTTTAGTAATTTCTTTACTATAGTGACTGTACTGAGAAACAAAGACCATCCTGTTCTCTTTTTGTTTAGTGGTGTTATTCTTATTTTGTGGCTTTAATACCTCATATTTCTTTTCTTCAATTAACCTAGCCGGATAGCCTCTTTCAATAAATTTATGTGCCATTTCATCTATACGTTGATTACATTTCTGGGTGTTACTCACTATTCTTTTTACACGAAGAAGCTGGCTCTTGGGTAGAGATTCTACCAGAGGTCTTGGGTGAAAGCTGTCAAATCTAAGTAAGGTGTTTTTATCAGTATTTTTTGTATACAAATCAAACTCTAATATATTGGCAGCTTTTATGACCTTAGTATCTAAGAATGTTATACTTTCTTCACTATAAGTGATAGTCAATTCCAGACCTTGAACAGATGAATTTACCTCTCTTACAAATTTTTCCAGGGATCCAATGTCGCCCCACCACACGCCAAAGACATCATCTATGAATCTCCACCAGATGGAGCCATATTCTTTAAAGATGGTATTCTCATAAATGATTTTCTCCTCTATCTCATTCATGAAAAGACTGGCGTATGATGGGGCCACATTGGACCCCATGGCTGTTCCTCTCAACTGTACATACCATTCATCTTCAAATAGAAAATAGTTCCAAAACAAAATTAATCTTAATAGTTCTTCAATGAATTTACCCTGTTTCCTAGTACATATATTGTTGTTCAATAAATTTTTCATGACAATAGAAATACCTGTTTCATGTTTTATACATGTATATAAGCTTTTTACATCCATAGTAAAGAGTATGTACTTGCTAGAGGGGAATTCTAGGCTTTTGGCTTTTGCAAGAAAATGATTAGTATCTTTAATATATGAAGACATTTTGTTAACCTCTGGTTGCAAAATTTTATCTATAAATATAGAAATGTTAGAAAATACAGATTGCACACTGGAGACAATAGGCCTGCCAGGAGGCTTTTTTACATCCTTATGGACCTTAGGAACACAATAGAATATAGGGGTTCTGGGATTCTGTACAAAGAGATATTCCTTTAGCTTTTTATCTATGATGTGATCATTATAAGCTTGTTCTAAAATGTGTGAAATCTCTTTTTGTAATAACTTAACAGGATTGCTATTCAGTTTTTTATATGTTGTTTGATCCTGTAATTGCCCCTTAATCTCTTCTATATAATATGTTCTATCCATAAGTACTAAGGCCCCGCCCTTGTCTGCCCCTTTAAAGATTACATCTTTCTGGTTTTTTAAGGAGTTTAAAGCTTTTTGGTCATTAGATATACTAGTGGGATGCAGTGTATATGCGCCATGCGAACTATCTATCTAGAAAAAAATCAGTCACTAGGCTCAAACAAGCTGGCTACATGAGTATTCCTCAACTGGAGGAAATGAAAACTGGAACAGGACACTTAAGGCTAACTAGGCATTGCAGACCTCTGCGCCACTATGTGCAGAAATTCAGATTCTCATAGTTGGGTCGGTACAGAAGGTTATTTATGAGTGAATAGGGCACTAGGGTATGCGTGGGTTTCTGCCTACAACCCAATAGAATAATGTAACAAAATATTAGCCAACACATTTGAGGAGAGCAAATCAGTCTAATAACCTGATTTAGGGTAAAAGAAAAATATAGGGAGTTAACACTGTGGCAGGATGAAGCTATCCCTTAGCTGATAATTAAATATGCTTCTGCCCATAGCCATGGATGTGGTAAACCAAGTGGATGTGCTCCAAACGATACTATGCTTATGGGATGGCGTGTTGTCTCTAATAGTGCCTGGTAGGAGAGATTTAAATTTAGGATAAACTTGGGAGACTGCAGCAGGTTTGCGGGGATGTGAACACCTGGGGTCAATAATATATAGGTAAACATAGTGTAAATATAAATATAATCATGCCCAGAAACCAACTAATAGAGGCAGAAAAAGTATATAATACAAATGAAATAACAGTGATAACCACAGAAGCATTCAATCCCTATAGGAAAGACTTTAAACAGGAGACTAATAAGCAATGAGCACCTTGTCTAAACACCATCTGAGGTATCCAAAACTCTGATTAGAGATACACCATATACTAGTAGTACTACATCACAATTGTAGGGGTCAGACTGAGATAGACACAGAAACATAAGTCCCTGGGAGCCAGGGGAAAAATCCCTATGGGGGAGGAAGTGTCCTTTCTAGGCAATTGAGTCATTTATTATAGAAACAAGGACTTGTATAACTAGTCAGGAGTAATAGAGACAAAAAAAAACAACAAAAAGAGAAAAAAAAAAACAAAACAAAACAAAACACACATCTCTAACATATTCAACCTAAAGAGCAAATAAGCCTAACAGTGATAAAGCAATGCCATATTTCCCTATGTTTAGTCAATGCCTAAACGTCCCTGTACCATTAACATTACTATGATTCCTACTAAACTGTGGAACGGTAAAGTGTAAAGCTTAAAAGGATTGAATAAGTGCATTAAACTATCACTAGCACGATATTCAGCTTCAACTAAACCACACTTAAGCGACTTCTAACATGTAAACAACTAGAAGACTACCGTATATCTCCACTAAGTGAGGCACAGTACATATCTCACGGATCTGCATTATTCAGAACATGATAACATAAAATACAAACTGTAGGTACAGTGGTTATCATAGAGCATTGGAGCCATAGATGAGTAATAATATAAACAATCCAACAAATGGTAAGGAACCCCCCAACACATAAAGCAATATGTAACATGTAATTCAACTGATGATTAACCTCGGTTTTAAAGTTGCCGCAGATCATACCAGTCAAGCACGTGTCACATGTTCTTGCATTAAAACTAAATTATTAGGCAGTATATACATATTTTCCTGCGTCTGATCTATTAGCTATCATCAACACTTGACATTCAGAAGAATCATATAAGTACAATCCCCATATTTATGCTAGTATGTGTACACAGTAAGATTAACTCTATTCAAACCCAATTCCAGAAGCACTATAATCACAGATCAAGGGTGGTAAAAATGGAGTTTAGAATGGATGCGGTGATGGTGTGACTTAATCAGTTAAATCATCCATTATCTTTCAGGTGCTATTAAGCATCAACCCACACCAAGTCTGTGTTGAGACAGCGTGAAGCCTGCTCCATGATCCGATCTATAAACTGGAACAGCGTATCTGACATGGAACTCCTGACTTAGCAATCTGTGGGCATTTTCCATTAGCTGTATGTTATTCGGGACTCTGTTGGGGCGGCGCTCTTTTTCTAAGACCCAAGCCGCACTCATATCCTCAATGGTGGCACCGAAAGGGCTGTGGTGGAAAGCGCTATGGTCATGATTATCAAAGTCTATAGAAGCGCTCGATCGCTGGTCTAACTTTGACACCCTCAAGAAGGCAGTCGGATAGCTGTCATTTACCTCCACGCTCCCGGTATGTCTGGCTGCTCGCATATCGATGCTCTCGATCTCCTCTCTAGTGTGAGCTACATGTTCCATATCTAGAGCTGGGGTGAAGGCTGCACGATTTGTTGGTGCGCTCCTCCTAGTGTGAGTTGTCTCACTCTCCTCCATAAATGTGTCCACATCCTGCTGTGCTCTCTCCCTCCGCTCCATGACCTTAGAATACTGCTGCGATATAGATACGGCCTCTTCCACATGCACGCCTTTCACAATAGACGTGAGGTCTTTGAATCCAGCAGACATCTTTTGATCAAGGTCTGATAAAAGTTTGAGAATGGCAATATTTACCTCCTTCATGTTTTAAGATGTCAAGCGAGCCAGCAAGTTGTTACTGTTACTCACAATTTTTGTTTTGTTTGCTGATCTAGTATCTTTTAGTCCCGTCCTAAGGCCTGAAAAGCTCAGAGTCTGGATCCTTCTGAATCATCGATCAGGCATTAAGCTAAGTCAAAAGCCATCAAAACTAACACCGACATATAATCATAAGCTTAATTAGCATAAAGGTGTACTTAAATGATGGGTATATTGCTTTTTTCTCCTTTGTTGAAATTTATTTACGGAGCAGCAGAGCAGAGACACAACCGCTCCCGTTGCTGGCTGACTCCGCCCCCCGATAATTGTCTTTTAACCTCGTTTAGATAAAAGGACTCATCTAATAGAACTAAATTCCCGCCCTTATCAGCTGGCTTATAAATGACCCCTTTTGCTGTATTCAGCTCCTTTAATGCTTGTCTCTGTTTTGCTGTTAAATTATCCGCCCATATCCAATCTTCTGGTAATTTACGAATTTGTTTTTCCACAGCTTTTACAAACAGTGATACTGCAGGGACTTGCGCTATAGAGGGCATAAAAGTGGATTTCAATTTGAAATTGGTTATAAAAGTTGGATTAAGTCCAACATTGGCATCACTAGCTTCATTTTCTAATAAGAATGATGTTAGTATCATAAATGTTTCCTCATCCTTTTGTTGCTCAGAATGCTGAGGCATAGTATAATGTAACACTATTTTTCTGGCAAAAAGGTGAAGATCTTTAATTAAATCAAACTTATTTAATTTATTTGTGGGACAAAAGGACAAACCTTTCTTCAAAACCTCAATGTGAGTCAAATTTAACCTAAACGAGGAAAGATTTATTATCTGCAATTCATCTGTAACTATATTTGGAACTAATAACCCTGATAGGGTCTTCTGCGTGGTCTCCCTCTGCTCCAGTACCCTTGTCTCAAATTCTCTCCTCTCCCTCTCTGATTTCGTTGGGGATATCTCCGTTCTACTAGGTTCACATTTCTGTTCTCTCCACCTCTTCCTCCCACTCCTCCTCCTCCTCTTCCTCCTTGCTCCATACCCTGAGACCCAGATGTTCCATCGTTTTTTGACACCCTTTCCAAATCAGTTTCAATATCAGACATATCAGTGCCTGAGTCATATGATCCTCTATCAAACTTGTAAACATAGACCTTTTTGTTCACATAATCTTCTTGATCACAATGTAACTTTCTACACTTCTTCATCTTGATCTCTGCTTGTAACTTAGAAATATGAGTTTTCATTTCCTCATTCAGCTTGTTAAAATTAGGGTCACTATCAAATTTATTCACCACCTCCAAAGCTTTCTCAGCATCATCTTTCAGTTTTTCTAATCTCTTATCATTTCTTTTAATAAGCATTTCAATCATACCTAGGGCACATGTTGATAATTTCTCATTCCTTTCATCCAGAAATTCCAAACCACCTTCTTCCTCTCTTGCATTGAAACCTGGGTCCAAAAATAAACGTAGACCTCTAGGCACAATCTTCTTTTCTACATAGTTAGCTAAGCTAGAATTTTCAGCCCTAACTTTCACTTTTTTCAGATTGTTTCAAACAAAAGCAAAAAACTACAAAGGGATCAATCAGATTATAACAATGATCAAGTATATACTTTCAATAGAATAGAGAAAGACAAGTCTATACCTCCACCCAAAGATAACAGTAGGGGACATCAGAACTCTTATGTTCCTAGAAAAACAGAAGGTCAGAACTGGACTACAGTCCAAAATAGAAGTTATCAAAGAGAACATTTTAGAAATCAGAGTAACATACACCATATAAATGGAAATTATAGATATGATCAACATGACAATTACAGACCAAATCACGCAGCAAATCAGAGCAATTATGGACCAAGAATCCACCAATCAAACACAAACAAACATACATCATATCATCACCATGGGACCTATCAAAGTCAATTCCATGGGAATAAGAATAACACCTACAAACCACGTTATAACTCTCCTTACCAAGGCCCTATGCCCTATTCACATCCAAACACACACAAAAATACCTTCAATCAGGGCTCAAAAGATGAGTATTTACAACAGAATCATAGAACTCTTTTAGAAAGACCACATGACCAGACACCAAAATCAAATATTTCTTTTGAACATCAGAATAGATATGGCACTTTAGCATCAATTTCTGATGGAGAAAATACGCCCAGCACTTCACATGAATACTCATCATCTTTTTTAGAGAACGGCCACAACCAAAACAGACTATTTTTTCCGCACACCAATTTAGAAAATCAAAGAAAAAGACCATTCCCTTTAAACCAAGAGGTGCAAGAGGATTGGGTCTTTCAGCACAAAAAGAGAAACTTTCCAAATTAGAACATGGTATATTTAATTTGTCATCACATACTTTAACCACCAATGAAAAAAGAGTCCTCCATAAGGGTCTCTCCTATTGTCCACCCAATCCCCACAACTTATATCATCTGTTTGTTGATGTCAACAAATTTACAAGAAAATTATCTTTGCAAAAAATTTTTGCACAGAAAAAACTCAAACAACAAAAATATACACACACGTATAATACACAGCCTATTTTAGTGAACAGTATGAACCCCAACAGAAATATGCAAGTGATATATTCAGAAACAGAGGGCCTAACTACTCATCTGTTTGAAGATTACATCCACACAGACATAAAGGTTAAATCCCAATTTATACCATCACTATCAACTAATCATTATATTGAACTATTTCAAAGAGCAGTCATTGAAGATCTAGAGAAATTATCCAAAAATCAAAAGAAACAATATTATTTTCATAAAAGTGAACAAATAGCTTTACATACTTTGGCCAATAACAAAAATTTGATAATCAGGGATGCCGACAAGGGCGGTGGTATTGTCTTACAAGACATTGGTGACTATTTAAAAGAGGCAAATAAAATTTTAACAGATACAAACTATTATAGAGATATCATGTTCAATCCCACTAATACCTTTATAAAGGAATATAATGATCTGATACAGAAAGGAATTGTAACAGGCATTTTGAACAAAGAAGAAAAAGAATTTCTAAAAGTAACCAATCCTAGTGTAGCACACTATTATCACCTGCCCAAAATACATAAAAACCAAGTTAATCCACCTGGGCGCCCTATTATAGCAGGTATAGGCAATTTTACCTATAACCTATCTTTTTATTTAGACCAATTTCTACAGAAATACGTGGTCAACTTACCCTCTTATATCAAAGACAGTACTCATCTTCTATACCAACTCAGAAATGTTTGCAATAACAATAACCTAATATGGATCACTTGTGATGTTGGTTCCCTCTATTCCAATATTTGTCACAACATGGGAATCAATGCGATTTCAGTTTTCCTAGAGAAAGATCTATATATGCCAGATCTTCAAAAGGAATTCATTTTGGAAGGGATAGAGTATATACTCAAACATAATTATTTTATGTTTCAGGACAAATTCTTTTTGCAAGTCAAGGGTACGGCCATGGGTACCAGGTTCGCCCCAAGTTTTGCCAATCTCTTTATGGGAATTTTTGAAGATCAATACATTTACTCTGCAAACTTTTGGGCGAACCTGGTATTCTATGGCCGTTACATTGACAATCTCATTTTTATTTTAAAAGGGGATATTGCACTTGCTAATTCAATAGTAGAACATTTAAATAACAACCATATGGGTCTTACTTTCACAGCTAATATCCAAAATTTCTCAATAGAATATTTGGATCTATTGTTGAGCTGGGGTAGTACAGGGAATGTTGTCTCCAAAACCTTTTTTAAAAAGGTGGACAGCAACAGTTACCTTGATTATTCAAGTAACCACCACATTGGGTGGAAAAGAAATATCCCTTTTAGTCAATTCCAAAGAATTTGTCGGAATTGTTCAGAGTTATATACCTTTGACTCACAAAGCATGATTTTGTATCAACGTTTTTTGGACATAGGTTACCCAGCTGATTTACTAGATCGATGTTTAAAAAAAGCACGAGACTTGGATAGAGATCTCTTTTTTGAAAAGTTTGAAAATAACACAACCAATCCAAACAAAACAATGAATAGGGATGCTAATAGTGAACCTCTCTTTATAACACAATACAACAGCAATCATAAAAAAAATTGTAATATACTCAACAAACATTGGAATATTATTAAAAAGGATCCTTTTTTTAAAAATATAGTCAAGGAGAGACCTTAAATTGTTTACAGACGGGCACCAACCCTTAGGAACAAACTAACACCTAGCAAAAGGGTAAAACACAGTCAATCATCTACAAGCAATCTGAAAAAAACACAGAGTTTTTTGAGATTATATGGTTCATATAAATGTGGCAAAAGAGGATGTAATATGTGTAAATTTATATGTTCCCAAAAAACATTTAAATCTAACACTACTGGTTTGTCTTATCAGATATCACATCGCCTCAATTGCGAATCTAAGTATATTATATATCTTTTAAATTGTGTTTGTGGGGTCCAATACATTGGGCGTACTATTAGGAACGTACGCACCCGTTGGGGTGAACACTATCGGAATTGTAAAAACTGTAAAAAAAGTAAGATCAATCACAGTGTTCCAAATCACTGCAAAACAATACATGATGGTAGAGCAGATATTTTTAAAATAATTCCGATAGACCATGTACCTCCATCCACTGATTATGATCGTCTAATCAAACTTAGACAATTAGAAACTTACTGGATACATAAACTCAAAACTTTGTATCCACTGGGTTTGAATGCCAATGTTGATTTGGCTGCTTTCATATAAGTCCGTCCTTTGCAGAGATTACATTACATACTACATTCAGTTTACAACAACAGATTTCCAACGATATTTTTCATACATTCATTATTACGACATTTTCTCAGATACATACATCAGATTTAGATTACATATATATATCCAGTTAACATCAATAGATTTTCCACAACATTTTCTAATACATTTATCAATCAAGACATTACCATCAGAGATACACACAAACACTAAGAATCAATGAGTTGAATCACTCCTATTAGTGTATAGCACCTTTAATGTTATATCGATTAGTTTAGAGCCAACCACACTAAGATTCCTATACACTTTGCTATTCACATATAGCTCATCGGACTAAACATAGGGTCCTCACATATATAGACACGGGTTCGTATCCCACTCAAAATAATGGAAACAATTTATTACCAATATGAGTTTAGAAAAAGGAACATCATGAGCAGTATTAATAGAACCTTCACAGCTAGCATTTAGTTAAAAAATATATGCTTTAAACGAAGGTTCTTTTTATATACATATACTTTATAGCAGTATATCAGTAATTTATTTTTTTTAATATATAATTTTCCAATATTTCTCAACAAGTTTTTTTCATGAACCATTTTTTACCATTTTTACATCACTTTTTTACCAGTAGTACAACAGCTAGCATATAGCGTAATTATATCTCTCCAAACAAGGATAGCTATATTCTATCATTAATCATTATCCAACACCTTCAATACTTACATAGGCCTAGATTTGGAGTTTGGCGGTAGATGGGTTGTTAACGCTACGCGGGCTTTTTTCTGGCCGCACCATAAATTTAACTCTGGTATCGAGAGTCCAAAAAAATGCTGCGTTAGGCTCCAAAAAAGGAGCGTAGAGCATTTTTACCGCAAATGCAACTCTCGATACCAGAGTTGCTTACGGACGCGGCCAGCCTCAAAAACGTGCTCGTGCACGATTCTCCCATAGGAAACAATGGGGCTGTTTGAGCTGAAAAAAAACCTAACACCTGCAAAAAAGCAGCGTTCAGCTCCTAACGCAGCCCCATTGTTTCCTATGGGGAAACACTTCCTACGTCTGCACCTAACACTCTAACATGTACCCCGAGTCTAAACACCCCTACCCTTACACTTATTAACCCCTAATCTGCCGCCCCCGCTATCGCTGATCCCTGCATTATATTATTAACCCCTAATCTTCCGCTCCGTAAACCGCCGCAACTTACATTATCCCTATGTACCCCTAATCTGCTGCCCCTAACACCGCCGACCCCTGTATTATATTTATTAACCCCTAACCTGCCCCCCACAACGTTGCCGCCAGCTACTTACAATAATTAACCCCTAATCTGCCGACCGCAAAGCGCGGCCACCTACGTTATCCTTATGTACCCCTAATCTGCTGCCCCTAACACCGCCGACCCCTATATTATATTTATTAACCCCTAATCTGCCCCCCTCAACGTCGCCGACACTTGCCTACACTTATTAACCCCTAATCTGCCGAGCGGACCTGAGCGCTACTATAATAAAGTTATTAACCCCTAATCCGCCTCACTAACCCTATCATAAATAGTATTAACCCCTAATCTGCCCTCCCTAACATCGCCGACACCTAACTTCAATTATTAACCCCTAATCTGATGACCGGAGCTCACCGCTACTATAATAAATGGATTAACCCCTAAAGCTAAGTCTAACCCTAACACTAACACCCCCCTAAGTTAAATATAATTTAAATCTAACGAAATTAATTAACTCTTATTAAATAAATTATTCCTATTTAAAGCTAAATACTTACCTGTAAAATAAACCCTAATATAGCTACAATATAAATTATAATTATATTATAGCTATTTTAGGATTAATATTTATTTGACAGGCAACTTTGTAATTATTTTAACCAGGTACAATAGCTATTAAATAGTTAAGAACTATTTAATAGTTACCTAGTTAAAATAATAACAAAATTACCTGTAAAATAAATCCTAACCTAAGTTATAATTAAACCTAACACTACCCTATCAATAAATTAATTAAATACAATACCTACAATTACCTACAATAAAACCTAACACTACACTATCAATAAATAAATTAAATACAATTCCTACAAATAACTACAATTACATAAACTAACTAAAGTACAAAAAATAAAAAAGAACTAAGTTACAAAAAATAAAAAAATATTTACAAACATAAGAAAAATATTACAACAATTTTAAACTAATTACACCTACTCTAAGCCCCCTAATAAAATAACAAAGACCCCCAAAATAAAAAAATGCCCTACCCTATTCTAAATTAATAGAGTTAAAAGCTCTTTTACCTTACCAGCCCTGAACAGGGCCCTTTGCGGGGCATGCCCCAAGAAAATCAGCTCTTTTGCCTGTAAAAAAAAACATACAATACCCCCCCCCCAACATTACAACCCACCACCCACATACCCCTAATCTAACCCAAACCCCCCTTAAATAAACCTAACACTAAGCCCCTGAAGATCTTCCTACCTTGTCTTCACCTCAACAGGTATCACCGATCCGTCCTGGCATCCGGTGCTGAAGAGGTCCAGAAGAGGCTCCAAAGTCTTCCTCCTATCCGGCAAGAAGAGGACATCCGGACCGGCAAACATCTTCATCCAAGCGGCATCTTCGATCTTCTTCCATCCGGTGCGGAGCGGGTCCATGTTGAAGCAGCCGACGCGGATCCATCCTCTTCTTTCTGCGTCTCCCGACGAATGACGGTTCCTTTAAGGGACGTCATCCAAGATGGCGTCCCTCGAATTCCGATTGGCTGATAGGATTCTATCAGCCAATCGGAATTAAGGTAGGAATATTCTGATTGGCTGATGGAATCAGCCAATCAGAATCAAGTTCAATCCGATTGGCTGATCCAATCAGCCAATCAGATTGAGCTTGCACTCTATTGGCTGATCGGAACAGCCAATAGAATGCGAGCTCAATCTGATTGGCTGATTGGATCAGCCAATCGGATTGAACTTGATTCTGATTGGCTGATTCCATCAGCCAATCAGAATATTCCTACCTTAATTCCGATTGGCTGATAGAATCCTATCAGCCAATCGGAATTCGAGGGACGCCATCTTGGATGACGTCCCTTAAAGGAACCGTCATTCGTCGGGAGACGCAGAAAGAAGAGGATGGATCCGCGTCGGCTGCTTCAACATGGACCCGCTCCGCACCGGATGGAAGAAGATCGAAGATGCCGCTTGGATGAAGATGTTTGCCGGTCCGGATGTCCTCTTCTTGCCGGATAGGAGGAAGACTTTGGAGCCTCTTCTGGACCTCTTCAGCACCGGATGCCAGGACGGATCGGTGATACCTGTTGAGGTGAAGACAAGGTAGGAAGATCTTCAGGGGCTTAGTGTTAGGTTTATTTAAGGGGGGTTTGGGTTAGATTAGGGGTATGTGGGTGGTGGGTTGTAATGTTGGGGGGGGGGTATTGTATGTTTTTTTTTACAGGCAAAAGAGCTGATTTTCTTGGGGCATGCCCCGCAAAGGGCCCTGTTCTGGGCTGGTAAGGTAAAAGAGCTTTTAACTCTATTAATTTAGAATAGGGTAGGGCATTTTTTTATTTTGGGGGTCTTTGTTATTTTATTAGGGGGCTTAGAGTAGGTGTAATTAGTTTAAAATTGTTGTAATATTTTTCTTATGTTTGTAAATATTTTTTTATTTTTTGTAACTTAGTTCTTTTTTATTTTTTGTACTTTAGTTAGTTTATGTAATTGTAGTTATTTGTAGGAATTGTATTTAATTTATTTATTGATAGTGTAGTGTTAGGTTTTATTGTAGGTAATTGTAGGTATTTTATTTAATTAATTTATTGATAGGGTAGTGTTAGGTTTAATTATAACTTAGGTTAGGATTTATTTTACAGGTAATTTTGTTATTATTTTAACTAGGTAACTATTAAATAGTTCTTAACTATTTAATAGCTATTGTACCTGGTTAAAATAATTACAAAGTTGCCTGTAAAATAAATATTAATCCTAAAATAGCTACAATGTAATTATAATTTATATTGTAGCTATATTAGGATGTATTTTACAGGTAAGTATTTAGCTTTAAATAGGAATAATTTATTTAATAAGAGTTAATTAATTTCGTTAGATGTAAATTATATTTAAGTTAGGGGGGTGTTAGTGTTAGGGTTAGACTTAGCTTTAGGGGTTAATCCATTTATTATAGTAGCGGTGAGCTCCGGTCGTCAGATTAGGGGTTAATAATTGAAGTTAGGTGTCGGCGATGTTAGGGAGGGCAGATTAGGGGTTAATACTATTTATGATAGGGTTAGTGAGGCGGATTAGGGGTTAATAACTTTATTATAGTAGCGCTCAGGTCCGCTCGGCAGATTAGGGGTTAATAAGTGTAGGCAGGTGTCGGCGACGTTGAGGGGGGCAGATTAGGGGTTAATAAATATAATATAGGGGTCGGCGGTGTTAGGGGCAGCAGATTAGGGGTACATAAGGATAACGTAGGTGGCGGCGCTTTGCGGTCGGCAGATTAGGGGTTAATTATTGTAAGTAGCTGGCGGCGACGTTGTGGGGGGCAGGTTAGGGGTTAATAAATATAATACAGGGGTCGGCGGGGTTAGGGGCAGCAGATTAGGGGTACATAAGTATAACGTAGGTGGCGGTCGGCAGATTAGGGGTTAAAAAAATGTAATTGAGTTGCGGCGATGTGGGGGGACCTCAGTTTAGGGGTACATAGGTAGTTTATGGGTGTTAGTGTACTTTAGGGTACAGTAGTTAAGAGCTTTATGAACCGGCGTTAGCCCAGAAAGCTCTTAACTCCTGCTTTTTTTCTGCGGCTGGAGTTTTGTCGTTAGAGCTCTAACGCTCACTTCAGAAACGACTCTAAATACCGGAGTTAGGAAGATCCCATTGAAAAGATAGGATACGCAATTGACGTAAGGGGATCTGCGGTATGGAAAAGTCGCGGCTGAAAAGTGAGCGTTAGACCCTATTTTGAGTGACTCCAAATACCGGCGGTAGCCTAAAACCAGCGTTAGGAGCCTCTAACGCTGGTTTTCACGGCTACCGCCAAACTCTAAATCTAGGCCATAGACATTTAATTTATATTTGGGACCGCCAGTTTTAGATAGCGTTCCTTAAATCATTGTCTAGACACACAAAAGACCATTTTTCTTGTTCTATCCAGAACCTATCGATCATAACCATCTTATTTTTGTTTCTAGAATATAAGTTATGAGGGCTCTTTACAAGAACAATGTTTTCTGCAAACTCATATTTCTAATACATCCATATTATCTACTATTGTTTGGTATATTGCGAGTGATATCAATCTCATTCGTTGTCATATCTGAATAGCTCTTTTAGATCAGTAAAAGCCTAGCATACACAAGGTCAAGAGTTCGAGCCCAACCCAGAGGAAAACATATATATATATATTTTTTTCTAGCTTTTATATATTCTTTATTGATTTGTTTTGCACACCAAACAACAGTCACCATTGGGATCTTATTTTCATATAACCCAATAGTTTTATGAGGTGACAACATGTTTATTTATAGGATAGGATACACACACACGTTCAGCACTTTTTCAGAAACACTATCACAGATGTTACCCATCAATGCAAATACATGTTGTTTTTATGTTTGTTCTTTTTTTCTTTGTTTTTTGCATGATATGAATATATTATCTGATTGCTGCTTAAACACAATTTTGATACATGCTCAATTTTTTATTGTATTTTTGTTTTTTAACATTTTATTGTCAATTTTTTGGAGATAACCTCCACATTAGATTCCGGGTCACTGTCAGGTATAAATGGTAGCCTGTTGAACACCTTTGTATATGCCTGAGGAAACGGTCCTTTACGGACTGAGAAACGCGTAGCAATTAAATACTTGTTTTTAGACAGACCCGGTTTTCTGTGCCTTTTTAATATTACTACTGTTTGCAGTGGTTATACCCAGTTTGGTTTTTATCCGTTTGTTCCATACACTGACATTGGAAACTCGTTTGGAAATAAGACTGATCGTGTGAGCAGCTACCTTTTGGGAACAACAACACAGCCCTTTGGACCTCCATAGTGGCGATCCGGCTCACCAGACGACTCACAGCCGACTTCATCTACCTCATCTGACCCATCCACAGGTCTCCCGGGTGAGACCCCCAGCGTACTGACTGCTGGTCCTGAATGTCAGCCTGCCTGTATGCACCCAGTTGGTTCTAGGTGCCACTCCACTTGTGAGTAGATTTTATTATAACTACTGCTTTCCAGTGTTCCATACTGATTCACACTATGTTGGCTCCCCTTGTTTTTCTATCTTCCTAGATTTCCTGATTCATCACACCTTGGATTCAAGCGGAGCAAGCCATTTGTTTTGATCCTTTGAACTTTTGTTCTTTATATATCCTTTACATTGAATTTGGACTTTTTATCTCTGAACACTTATCACATATTGGACTTTTCAGTTTTTTGAGTTTAATCAAATTCAACTTTCACATATTGTGTTGCAAGTCTTTAGGTTTTTGCAATATTCTAACTGATTTTTTGTTTAGGTATCACAATTGTTCCATGATTTTTTGTTTATGTATCACAATTGTTTCAAGTCTGACGGTTTGTAACAAGTCACACATTCTCTTTTTTTTTTTTTTTTTTTTTTAAATTTTATTTTTATTGAGGTGTAAATAACATTTACAAAATAGTCACAGTACACAGATTACAGATTCTACAAACATCAAAGGAACATGACAATTCGTTACAAACACCTCATTTTTTTTGCTATAGATATATAGTGTCCCCTAGACAACAGGTCCAGGCGTGGGACCAGACACTGTATTGAACCAGTGAGGACAAATTGAGAGAGTTAATAATATAAAAACTGGTTTCAGTGTGCATGAAATTGAGGCAAACTTTGGATTAAGGACACATTCCCAGCAGATAGAAGAGTAAAAAGGGCGTCAAAGCTACTCCGCAAGTTGAGAATAGGAATGTACCAAAATAGACCTCAGTTGCCACTGTAAACTTAATTAACTATAAACACTGACTCTTTATAAAAACATGAACATCAACCATACTATTATTTTTAATAAACTTCAACAAAGAAGATTTTTCCATTTTAGGGCCCAAAGAGCCTTCTCTCATGAATGCAGGGGAAAACTTAGCCATGGCTCTTCGGGCGGAGCAGAGGCTGCTTAACTCTGCCAAAGGAGATGGGGAGGAGAAAGTATTCATCCCTACCCCACCAGGGTGGTGGGGGGGGGATAGGCCAGCAACACTATACCCTAATATTGCTGCTAGATACCAGAACCAACAAGTGAATAAACTCTAACATTAATGAGAGAAAAGCAAAGGAGTTTCAGATGTTACCAGTTCCCAAGAGTCCACATATTGAATGGTATTTTATATGCGCTGCATGTTGATAGTTATGAACAAGTGTATAATTCAATCATAATTTTATAAATAGGAAGGTAATTAACAGTACTAACTTATTGCCTGGGATAGTGCGTTGTAATGTGGGTAATGTCCTCTGATGTTACTATTAGGGACTTAAGAATAGGACAGTAGCTATATATGGCATATGTACAGTACATCAACAGTCATAAGAAGCAATCTACTGTTTAGAACAGGATAAGCAATAGCAGCTCACATACTTAAATCCTTGCCCTTCTACTTTTAGACACTAGTGGTTATATTCACCGTAGTGAAAAAGAGTGACTCAGACTAATACACTCATATATGGAGAGAGCTGGCCACACTCTCTATAAGCTAGCTGACAAGAGGGCTGAGTGCAGAAAACCCACTGTGTTTTCATGTAGCAAGGATAGCAGTTAACAATGCTAAATCTCTGAATTGCACTTATAATATAGAGGTCCAATCAACCACAAAGAAGCAACACACAAACCCACATGTACCCTCTAATGGCATTTATACGTTTATGATTTGCTAAGGGTTCGCTAAAAAACAAAAAGTGGAACATTCAGACATCTGTTCACATCACCAAGTCACTGCCATCAGTAAATACACTCAAACTTTAACAGATATTCGTGAGAGGCAACATATGAGTAGGGAAAAAGTAAATAACTTCTCACAGCAGGTAACTTAATAGGGGTAGGAACAGTTAGCAATGTATAGGACAACAGGAGGGTTCAGGTGCAAATCCCCACACCCTCAGATGGTAGTCATAAATGCAAGATCCTCAGTCATAGCTATAGTAAGATCATTGGGAGAGTCCGGTAAAATGTCTTATCTGTGGGAGCTTCTGCTAATGCAGGTCTGTCCCTATGGAGAAGTCACTGAGTTCATCCGATGCCAGACCGGGGGCCACCAGAGGCATGACAGCTCATTTCTGAAGCCTGGTGTATGAACAGATTATACCAGCTTCTCTCACCAACCTGCCTAAGCAAATGCACAGTGTCCCACCCCAGTGCCGAGTTTCGTTGTGTACTCACACTGTCCCTCTGTAAACCTGCGGCAATTATCGGCAGCAAGGAGAAGCGCTCCTGAGAGTGTGGAGACATCATACCACATTGCGGCGCTTGTTTCTCCATATGGTCCGCCCTGTGGTTCTCAGCCGCATCTGTGCACTCAGCTGGTATAGGCGAGTAGCTCCCATATGAGAGATCTTCCGCCCTGGGGCTCAATGGTGGCAATAGAGAGAGGCATGCATAGTATGTTGTAGAGGCTCTAGCATTCTGCGGCTCCTGTATTCCATTATGATCTCCCTCAGTCTCATTGCTCCGTGTGCGTGCTGATCTGATCATGCAGAGTAGAGCGTCGAGCCTCTCACATAGCCTCTTCTCATGGTCCTCCAACAATTCTTTTACCGCGTTGACGGTTATTTGTGTATTCATGTTAGTGAGTGCTGTAACACACAGTAGACGATGCAGTATAACAAGGCCCAATATTCAATAGGTGCCTTTAATTTCAGGAGTCGTAGTCCCTGCTGAGTAAATTAACATTCCAAAATGGCGCCTCAGTGCGTGTTAGTCAGCTCCGGTTTAACTGCTCACTTCAACATAAATCTGTCAGTATCTCAGACGTTTGTAGCATGCCCGGGGTTCTTCCCCGCAACATCACCCTTCAATATAGATATCTTTTCAGTCTCTTATTGTTAATAAGACTTTCTCGGGTGCTGCTTGCACGGAGCTCCCAGATCATGCGACCATTTCTGTTGCTGGCCAGCTCCGCCCCCCACACACATTCTCTTTTGACTAACAAGATTTCACCCAATCACATATACACATACACCTCTACTCTCACATACTTATCTGTCACGGTACAACTCACACGATACCAGAGGGAGTTTTATTCACATCAACACATTTTTTATTAACACAACAGCGCGTCCCCTTAGTTTTTTCTTCTTAGTTTTTTCTTATAGAAAATACTTTTATAATTTCTTTTAATAAGCATTTCAATCATACCTAGGGCACATGTTGATAATTTCTCATTCCTTTCATCCAGAAATTCCAAACCACCTTCTTCCTCTCTTGCATTGAAACCTGGGTCCAAAAATAAACGTAGACCTCTAGGCACAATCTTCTTTTCTACATAGTTAGCTAAGCTAGAATTTCAGCCCTAACTTTCACTTGTTTTGCTATACAGTTCTTATATTTCTTGAAAGCATTAAACACATTTGTTTCCAATTCACTGCTTTCTAAATTAGTGTTAGTTAGGGATTCTTTTAGCTCAGCTTCCCATAACTCATCTGAAAGGGTAAAGGCCATGTTTGAATGGATTATTTGCTGCACCGCAATCAAAACCAAATGGGTTAATACTAAACAACCTCAGTTGTTTAAAGTTTCTCTAATTCCACTGAATGGAGTATATATAGAATCCTCTTTCTCACTCCTTAATACAAAATAGATATCAATTCAAAATTGTGGAAGAGACACATAAAAAATCAGGACCCTTCTTAATACAAGAATAATAGGAACCTTTACTCTGATAATTTTTTTTTATATATAAACCGATTGACTCAGCATCAGCTGAAATCAAACGTGGTGCAGACCCCTTTAAAATGTATTTATTCCAGTACATTATAGATAAGAAACTATGGTAGAGCTATATTAGATACCATGACTAAAGTAGGGGATTTCAGCACTCAAATTATAACCCATTTTATCTAAATTCTTAGATATGTAAGACTGCGGAACAGCATCAAATCCAAAAAATGAACCGCACATGCAAAGATTCAATCACATGCATAAAGTTTATTGCAGAGTTGCTAAAACAAAGTAAACAGCTAGAAATTATTCATTATCTCTAGTACATACCACTGCAGTGGGTTATAGGTATTGCATATCAAACATATCAAAGCATCATCACAAGCACATAAAAACACATGCAGCAAGCAAAAGGTTGGAAAAACACAACTAACAGACACTCAACTAAGATGTTAAACTGGGTTAACATTTACATAGATTCCTCCATGATAAGGAAAAAATAAAGTCCTTTTAACAGACAATATAAGTCCCGGAAAGGAGAGATCAAGTGTCTCAATTAGTTGCAATATAGACCAACTTTGTAATCCAGCTGATTAAACAATCCTGCAAACATATTCATAGCAGTATGTGTTAACCGAGGTAAAAGCGTCCTCTATTGTTAACTTAGAGGACGCTTTTAATCAGCTGGATTACAAAGTTGGTATATATTGCAACTAATTGCAAAAAATTTTTATCAGAGTAAAGGTTCCTATTACTCTTGTATTAAGAAGGGTCCTGATTTTTGATGTGTCTCTTCCACAATTTTGAATTGATATCTATATATATATATATATATATATATATATATATATATATATAATATTTATTAAATGCTATATATTATCCTCAGTCAACTTATTGACCCGCGTTTTTTGGGGTTGGCAAACCAAGGGAGTATTCATCAAAAAATAATATAAATCTTAAATTGAGAACTCACATGTGATAAGCTCTTAGCTTTCCTCACCTGATCCTCCATGTCTTACAGACCGTTGCATCCAAATGGAGAAATTACATCACCTGGAGAGCCCTATGTGTAAATCCAAAAGTACATACTCTCCAAAGCAAAAAGTCCCAAACTGCTCAACCCAGGGATAAAAAAATGTTAATTTATTTGAATTTTGAAACACAAAATTTAAAATATAAAGTACATAGTATGTAAATAAATAGATAAAATATCAATAAAACATCAGTAAAAACAGGAACCCGAGACATCTGAAGTGTTTTGAGAAACCCCATAGTCATAGATTATGTCTGTAGGTGGAGGCATTAGTCTTAAATAGGTACATCAAGAGATACTAATTGATGAAAGATCAATGATGTGAACCTCATCTACAAATAATGCAGATTTCATATATAGCATAAATCGCCTGAATGTTTACTATAAGCATTAACATGAACTAATGCATAACAATTTTTTTTTTAGAATCATTACAGAAATGATAATGATAAACAGATGCTTATTGTAGTAATGTAATATGTCCAATCATAAAGCTGTCAGTTTTTTTTTTTTATCTAGTTGGTTTCTATTTGTAATTGACCAATATTAACATTTGTAACCATTAGTATAGTATAACATACACACCAAATTAGGCCTCGCTTCCATTGAGTCGTTAAAAATGGAGCCGTAAGCTACCGAAGCGGCCGACAGCTAAAAGTAATTTACGGCTGCATTTTAGTACCAGGTTTCCATTGAAAAGATTAGCGTGTTGCGCGCAGTCGCTCTTTTCGTGTAGCTGTAAGTTAACGTTGTGTTAACGCTTCCATCTAACGTCGGATTTCTTGAAAATCAATTAGTTGCTAAGGTAACCCGACCTTACGCTATAGAATTTACGTTTAACGTCCGTGCTTCTTACCTGTGATCGCCTCTCAAGAAAAATAAAAAACACTTATCCATATTTTTAATAATCAAATACTATTTTCTAATATAATTATATTTAACACTTCATAAATATAAGTAATATTTATTGCTGCCCTAGGCATAGGTCTAGTTTGCATTCTGTATATATGTTCTTGCATATATTATTATATTTAAATATATATTGATATTTCTATTAGAATATAAGTTCAACTATTTCTATACATGAGACAACAATAAATATTACTTATAACAATTTATTTCTACATTAAAACACTTGCATTATTTGCAAGTTTTATAATTTAAATAGAAAATAGGTCCCAGAAAGCACAATTTTCCTCTTTTACACCTAGTTGAGCTGGGGGTAATATTTCTCAATGTATCGACAGCCTCCGACAATGTATTAACGGTTAGCGCTTTCATTGGAAACCTGGTATAATTTATCGATTAACGGCTTCTATTACTTTCTATGGGACGCGAAGATCTTTTCGGCAGCCGAAGTCCGGCTGCCGATATTGAGGTATAACGCGCCATTGGAAACAGTCGATAAACGATATTGCTTCCGACAGCATATTTATCGGTTTGCGAGTGCACGCAAACTGAATTACGACTCAATGGAAGCGAGGCCTTAGAGCGCTATGCTTTTTCCCAAAATAGCTAAACCATGTGGGGGTATTGAATCATGATGTAATGATCTTACATAGGACTTGGCTACCAGATGAGGTGCTATTTCTATAAACATTAATATCTGCATTCACTACTACCTGATACTAATGTCTAATTATGTACCTTTTTTTCTTAATTAATACTTGGTGTCTGGTTGTACAGTAAAATGGAAACGTACGACATAGCTACATTACATAACAT
Source organism: Bombina bombina (assembly GCF_027579735.1). Classification (NCBI taxonomy): domain Eukaryota; kingdom Metazoa; phylum Chordata; class Amphibia; order Anura; family Bombinatoridae; genus Bombina; species Bombina bombina. The sequence continues at coordinate 691,561,531 of NC_069504.1, read as the reverse complement.
GCTTATACGTTAAAAGGTGTCTGAACTTAATAGTGGTAAATCTACTATAATTTCAAGCTTGTCATATACAAGTAATCATATTACTAAAAATCAAAACTGATTGAGTAAACAAAAAACTAATCAAGAAATTGTACAACAGCCAGTATTTTATGTTTGGACACAGGACACAGCTAAAAGCTGGATGTGAATACATTACATGTGAACCATGGTTGTGTCAGCCAATAACTCTGCCAAATAAAATTAAAGTGTCATAATAAGATTTCAAAATAAGTGCTCCATATGTTTAAATAAATACCTGATAGTATAAAGATACAAACGACATGTAAAAAACTAGTGCCATATGAATACATAAGCACCTATTAGATATCTCTCAGTGAAAAGTATAAATCACTAAGACAACATTCAAAGAAGTGCCTAATATAATTAGCACAGCTGTTACATGTGATAACTCATCCCCAGAAATTAATGATGTCATAAGCTGAATTAAAACCATGAGATAGTCTGGTTTATAACTTGAAACTCCAGAACATCTCACAGCGACTGAGTAATTTCAGCTTATCTACTAGCCTGAGGTATAGTTTTGACCTGTTCAACTGCCTGCTATTTGAAGGTACCTACTCTTTTATTATGTACATGTATAAAATGTTTAGAGTGAGAGCTCAACATTCACAATAACATATGATGTTTCTAAGATGGTCTCTAATACAGGATCTCACCTTCCTAGTGGTGAGACCCACATATTGTTTTCTACATGTAACACACAAAACCAAGTAAACAAGATATTCTGAGGAGCAATTAATGCACTGCACTGTCTCAAAGGACCTTCCTGTTACAAGTGATTTAAAATGTGTCACCACTTGCACAAATCACACAATTTACAATAAGTACTTCCACATCTATACGTGCCTTTAAACTTAAGCCAATTTTTATCTCTAGCTAATTTAGTGGGGGATAAGCTGTTCCCCAGTGTTGCTCTGTGTCTGTAAAAAATCTACATCCTGCGTTTGCCACCTGTTAAAGAGATAGTAAAGTGTTTTCACTGATGTTTCATTGATGTTTTTCTGTTTTTATATACTGTGTCCTTTATATTTTATATGTTGTGCTTTGAATAAATCAAATATTTCATCCTTAAACTGTGCAAGATTGGGGCTTTTTTGCTTTCAAAAGTTTTTTTTAAACTATGCCCATGAGCAATATACTGACAAATTTAGCCATCTCTCAGGTAGGTTAATCAGCATCACATCTGCTTCTGTCTGTCTACCGTATTTCAAGACAGCAAGGGCCAAAATTCTCTCATGCCTTTTCTGACATTTTGCATAGTACTGTCATGTCTAATTGAATAGAACACTTGGATATGCAATCTAAGATATGTGCTTACAGCAGAGATTGCTGAAAACATGAACTGCTCTGGGGTCTGGTTTGGGAATTTAGCTTGTATGAAGGGGTTTCTGGTGTATACATACTATATGGCAGCTGCTTTGCAAACATCTGATATTCAGAAGTTGCTACAGTAGGTGTGCATATGATCTACGATTTATTTGGGCAAAAAGCTTATGTGTAGAAGGTTTATGAAATATTTATTTTGTCTAAGATTTCTATGAGCTTTAAGCTGGCATGAAGAGGTTGCATCTTATAATGGCCTGGTGTGGGTAAATTACTAGAAAGGCTGTGGTACTTATCTACCTGTCCTCAACAACATTTAGCAATAAAGCATTGTCATTACATTCATACAAGATTCATGACTATACAGCAACATTTCTGAACTCCAGTCCCCAAGTACCCATAACAGGCCAGATTTTCATTGAATGTTAACAAGAGCACAGGTGAAATTATCAGCTGATCAGTAACCATGGTTACTGTATTAACCTGCTCTCAATTATCATCTGATTATTTCACATGTGCTATAGTTAAAATATCATGATAAATCTGGCATATTAAGGGTACTCGATGACTGGAATTGAGAAACACTTATGTACAGTAACAAGCTAATATGGGTGAGTATATTAACTTTGTCTTCAAGGAACACCCTTATCATAAACATAATTTAACTTTTTACATTTATCTATATTACTCATCTAAACGTCAGCATTTAGCTTCATTTGGGTTGAAAATCTATAAAATGATGCTCTGTGTTTCTTGGATCAGGACACACTTCAAAACCTTCATTGAACATTTCTATATTAATTTATTGCATGACCGTAAATGGGCAAATTTGCCATTACAAGTGACTATTTATTGTTACTGCAAGCTTGCGGTAGCAATTAGTGCTCCGAAAATTAACCAGAGATCAGATCACTGGATAATTTTCAAAAAGGGCCCCAGTTGGCCCAAACTTTAGAGTTTGCTACCATAATTAAAAAAAAAGCATCTTTAATTATTATGTTTTAAAAACTGCACTAAGCAGTTTTATTGTGTTAAATGTGGCAGGTGTGGGGTGTTAGAAAAAAAAAAGGCACTAAAAAGTGCATTTACACAAATTTTGTGCTCTTCTCGTAATCTAGCCCATCTATACTATAATTGTGTTTGTAATGTCTGCCACCATCGGCAGTTGTGCACGCATCCTCAAAGGAATGTTGGATGTGCGCGCAGCCACCTCAGCGAGAGACAGCTTCAGGAGCTCCAACTCTCAGCTGTAACATAACAGCTGAGAGCTGTAGCTCCTGAAGCTTCAGGCATCATGGAGACGAAGCGCGAGTGGTGCTTTGCCTCCATATGAGGCCAGATACCTGATCGTTACAGACGGTGACACTGTGTGTGTCACCGTCTGTAACGATCTTCTGCTGGTGGAGGTGTGGGAGGTGTGGTTAAACTGACCTGGCATCAGGCGTGAAGGGGGTGTGTACAACCAGCATGAAGGGGGCGTGGTCGGCCAGATGTGACAGGGCGGAGCCGGGCCGTGACGGGGTGGGGTTGGCAGAGCCGGTGTTATGGATGCAGAGCCGGGGCATGACGGGGCAGGGCCGAGCAGGAGAGAGGAGAGAGCACAAAAGAGAGGGGGAGAGAGAGCAAAAGAGAGGGGGAGAGAGAGCAAAAGAGAGGAGAGAGAGAGCAAAAGAGAGGGGGGTGAGAGAGAGAGCAAAAGAGAGGGGGTGAGAGAGCAAAAGAGAGGTGAGGGAGTGCAAATGAGAGGGGAGAGAACAAAACAGAGGGGGAGAGAGAGATTTAAAATGGAAAGGTTAGTAACTGCATCTGAGAGCCTGCATTGTGTGGCTGTGTTAGGGACTCAGGTGTTGGAAAGTACCTTGACGTGGTGCCTGAGCTTGTCCCATTTGGCCTGGTGCTGTGACTAACCTTTCCATTTTAAATCTTAGCTGTGAGCTAGCTGGTGCTCACATATCGATTGGAGGAATCCAATCGATATGTGAGGAAGGAAAAAAAAATAACAGACAATTGTCAAGGTGTGCACTAATTTGGATATTTAGTGATCATGTGATCCACTTTACCACCCTGTGCCCTAGGAATCCTAAACATAATTTCACTACTCAAATGTAAACATTGTACACCCTAAACCCCCCATGCCATTAACCTTGACACTGGTCCTAATTAACCATTATTCACCCTAACCAAAAATAACTATAACAGCAAACTCTCCCACTGGTTTAACTCCTACCCTAAATGTTATGACTGTTTTCCCTAGGGTTGCCACATTTGCCATGTTTTCCTGGACACTTATGGGTTACACATGCTGCGGGGTTTGCAGACAGCAACAAGCATTGCTCACCTAAACAGCACACTAACAGTGTCCCTGGACAGCACTATTCATGTTCCTCACTGCAGACCCTAAAGCATGTGTAACTCATACATGTCCAGGAAAACATGGCCTAGGTGGAAACTCTAGTTTACCCCATATACCTAATGGATATATCATTGGATATAGCACTGAGATCTGTGCAATGTATGTAATAGGGCTATGGCACCTAGGGTTAGAGAATGGCCAGTTGCTGGTAAAAGCAAACAGCCACCATATACTATTATTAATTAGTGCCACCACATAGCACTTATAGTTGTCTATTCACTAAACTAGAGACTCTATAAAAAATATCTAGGTGTTACTATTTTTTTTTAATTTTTAGCTTTAGAGTCTTTGTTTTAGCGACATTTGTTTAATCTTGCCCTTTGTTTATGGATTTTGAAACTTTTTATTATACAATGTAAATTAAAGAAAGAAAAAAATATATACAGTATGTCTTAAAAATGTTATTAAAACTCATAAGCATTAGTAATAGTAATAAGTCATATAACAGATACATACTCCAATCTGATTTAACACACTTCAAAAATAGAATAGGCTGCCAAATTTGATACAACCCTGAAACAATATCCAAGCTATTGAAAAGGAACAACATGATAATTACACTTGTATTACACATGTCAAATTATTTATCGAGAAATGCAAGCAGACATTAAAAACATTTTCTTTTTTTAGATTTTGCATATTTGTATTTTGAACATACCTGTTTTTTCAGGTTCTGGTTAACCCTCATCCTTAATCTCTTCATGTTTTATTATTATTATTATTATTATTATTATTATTATTATTATTATTATTATTATTATTAATGAAAAACAAATAATTGGATAAGAGCTGGATATGATCACACCAGTATGTTTAAAATAAAAACATACAAAATGTAAACATTAATTTTGTTATTAGTTGTTCTATATTTACAATATACCAACAGTAAGCCAAAACCAACATCAAAAGCTAAACTGAGTTTTGCTCTGTAAACAGGCTCCCTACAGACTGTCATGGGTACCACTGCCCCTCACATCAATTCTCACTACAAAGGGAAGATAGGGACAAACACTTCCACCCCTGGATTATGCCATCTTTGCCACTAAAATGCCCATCATGACCACAGGCCAGCCTGACTCTACTTTTGAAGCACATTACCACATCCAAAGACTACACACCACAATGACTGATAGTTCCAACCTGGTAATGTAATCAGAACACCTTCTCTCCTGGATCTAGGTCCATTTTTTTGGATGTAGTAAGCTATGTGTAAGGGATTATTCAGAACCTGATAATTGGCAAATGTATTTTCTGCCTCATGCTAAGGACCCATGCCATCTCTATTTGAGATCCAACCTTTAAAACAAAAAAGGAACCCATCCCTCTCCAAAACAAAAAACCTGTAATGGCATCCCTCAAGCCTTACCCAAATTATGTGACAAATATTCACTTACAGAGAGAAAGGTTGCACTAAATAAAATCCAACATATATCCGTGGGGTAAAAAAACAAAACAGGCAGTATAACAAATACCACAAAATGTTAAACCATAAAAAAGGGTAAATGGAGGATATATGGGCCTCATGTTGTTCCTAAAATCTTATCTGTAAAACTTCCTTGACTTAACAGTGACCCCAGTTAGTTTCCCCTTTTCACTGCTTCTTTCCTTTCTAACTTCTGTGATCTCTTTCTGATTGTAAACAAATGTTTAAATATATTTATACACAATGCCTGCATTCTATTCCTGACTTATACATGTATAAATCATACTTTTACTTGTTTGTTTTTTAATTACATGTTCTGGTCTATGATACCTGACTTGTGGCTGTTGTAGAACTCTCTACAGGAGCAATGAGCCAGACAGCAATGCAGAAGTATAGCAGCAGCGTGCGTGCCAGAGAGCAGTGTAGGTAACTTGCGCTGCTGCTGATCTGTGAATTCCGTCTCCTGTTAAAAGAGGCTGAAACTGATGCAATCTGTGCATCTTCTGAATTAGTAAGATCACTGGTACTATTTGATCTTCCCATCATTGTAATATCCAATATCTTTTTCAGATCCAGGCAATAATGTGGCCACCTGCCGACTGTGATGTTTACTGTAAACAAAAAAAAAATCCCATAATTTGTTAATCTCCTTTGTGTTTCTAAGTACCCTTTCTCAGGCCTAAATATTCTATAGTGTTTTCTGTGCACACATTTGTTCTAATGCAAGTTCCTTTCTACTGTTAAAGTTGACATCAAAGCCATTTTTTATATATAGAATAGTGTATATAAGTCATTTAGTTCTTCTTTTGCTATATAAAAAGTTGCAGGAATTTGCTATTTCAAATAAAAAGCATGAAATTATTAACTAGTATACTAACTGTGGCCAGTAAGTGCCAGTTATAAGTGAGCCCCTGCGCTGATCAAGCAATATGTGTATGGAATAGGATCAGGCAAACTTCAACATTTCCAATCAACTTCAGAAAAAGAACTGCTTTTGTGATTATAGTAACTGAGCTTAGAGGTCAGCACAACAACATCACTTCATTATCAGAACTCTAGATCATAACAAAGCAGACAAGAAGTCTCAGCAAAACTAAGTTATCCCTACCATGCAATGGTGATGTTGAAGGCTGTGTCTATACTGCAGGCAGCTGTGGTGAATCCTCAAGCTCCTCAATTTAAAGCTATGGCCCAGACTCCTCTCTCCTGCAAATTTTGTGATTTCTTCTCTGTATTACTGTTCCACACTTTCTGTCGTTATTACATTTTATTGTAAAGTGCTGTCAGACCTGCTTTCAAACTAAGGAGTGTACCTACGATTGTTGAAAGAAAACAATGTAAAGATTTTTGTCCTAGGGGGAGAGTGATAGAGGAAAAACTATTCTACCAAAGGGGGGGGTTAGCATACTCACCTAGTAAGTTTGTAACAAGAACAATCTTTTTTTCAAATCATTTAACAAGGGTTGGCTCAAGTATTTGTTTTTGTTTCCAGGTAAAGACAAAATAAACCTCTACTTATCCTTATTCTTCTGGCTAGTAACCAAAACTGGGAGGATAAGGCAGAGTATGTTGGGTGTAGTCATGATAAGCCAGGGTTTAATTAGTGCTTTGCAGGTAGATGTTTTGTGGTGTGCCATTAATGGCAGCAGGGTTTGTATTGTGATGTGGATAGTCTGAAGTGTAGCTAGGTTGGTTCTGGGTTGACTTCATGGAATCTTGGACTTCTATAGAAAAGAGGGGGTTGTCAGAGGAGAAGAATAGGACCAGCCCTCAAAATGTGTTGGTTAAGAGCTATGTTTACCACTTTTAGGCCACCTTTTATGCCAGAAGTGGACAACATATATCTAAAACTAAGTATTCAGCAAAATATTTGAGTGATTCTATTAACATTTTTTAATTGCTAAAGAAAATCAAACCTACATTCCATTTGCTCTATCCAGAGCAAAGATGGAGGTAGAAAAAGGTAAAACTAGGTTTATCTAAAGGCAGAGATTTTTATTAGGAAATGAGGTCTACCACCAGTACCACATTTAGGGCAAGATTACAAGTGGTGCGGTACTGCTAGTGTTAAGCTTTTTGCACTGTTAGGGATGTGCAGGTATTAAAAAGTAAAAAAAAAAAAAAAAAAAAAAGGTATTTTGCGCTAGCGTTAACCCGAATACTGTAAAAAAACTAACTTAAGTTTTTGTGTGCGCATGCATGTATTCCCCCATAGAGACCAATGGAGTAAAACAAGTGAAAAAAAACTAACACCCGAGATTGCGCAAACTTCAAAGCCTTTTCGCATTTCCCATAGAATTCAATAGAATTAAAATTACTGAAAAAAACCCACCCATCACGCATACAACATAGCATATTCACATTGATAAATGTGAACTATTTACAGTAAAGACATAGATAAAATCTTTATTAAATATGAATATTGCATACATATGTTTTATCATGCTTTTATCTGCTTAATGGCAAAGGGATATAATTCTCGTATATATACATTTTTATATGTGTACATATATATTAATGTTTTTATTACACTTTTTTGTTTCAGGACCCAGTTAACCACAGCTCTGAGATCTCAGAAAGGATTGAAGGGTAATAGGCAATTGCGCCCCACTTGTAATATCAGCGGAATGATATGAAGCATAATAGAATGATCTATTATGAACATTCAAATTCGAAAGTGACATTCGAAAGTGACATTCAAATTCGAAAGTGACATTCGAATTAAAAAGTGACATTCAAATTTTAACATGACATTCAAAAACTAAAAATAGCATTTGATTATAGAAATGTTAAGAATATTTCTACAATAACATTCGTTCTAACATTCAAATTCGAATATAAACACATTCGCCCATCCCTAATTTTAAGCTGCTACCTTTTTGCTTCTGGAGGCCAACAGTTGGATTTTCTGGTCTTTTAGTATGATGCTTCAAACTTCTGCATTAATATTGTGTTAACGTTATAGGGAAATGGCTAATATCTCTTTCAGTATTAAAATGTGTTTCATTTTCATTCCCAAATCTCCTACATTAACTGTCCCAAGTAAAATATTACTCTCAGACATCTTTTTATATAGAAAATGAAAAAACAAAAATCAATGGGAGATAAAGGGGATTGACAGAGGAAAGGAGAGATAAAGAAACAGAGAAAGACAGAAAAGGAAATAAACATAGATAAAGATGGGGAGACAAACAAAGTGTAGTCTTTTCTTTATAAAAACATTCATAATTTGACATTTTTATTCTATAAATATTTAATAAATGAAAGGGGTTAATACGAATTTCAACATTGATGCTGTTTATAGTTACTTCCCTGTGAATAAATACATAAATACTACACTATAATACGTCTTGCTTCTAGTGCGTTCCACCATCTTCTTTGTGTCTGGGTGAGAGTTAAAATGGTTGAATTTTAGGAAATATCAGGGGGTATTTTTTTCCCACCTACCAACCTGAAAATCATCAGCTACGCCTGGTGAAAACTTTTGAAGACTTTTTTTAGTCTTCATTAATAACATGGTAAAAAGATGACATAAAATACAGTGTAACACAGACAATGGTATATTCCATTCTGTTTGCTTTTTATGTGTTTTTTTCTGAGATAAGCCTTTTTTAAATTTAAAACAAATCTAATCAATCAGAGAATCCAGTTTTCTATAGGTTTTCAAATACTTTCAGACTGTGCTAATGCAGCAGATACTTTGCCCTGACAACCATCCCAAAACAATTGTTTGTAAAACAGTATTCATGTCACTTGCAATGTGAACTGTTCTTTTGCCTCTCTCGGCACCTTGAAGCACTGCAACACTTATAGCATTGTACCTTTTTTATTAGACTACTGAAGGAATGCCAAGTAGTTAAAGTAGTATTATCACATTCTCTGAATACAGCCTGAAGTCACTGGGATGTACAGTATGTAACAGTAAATATCATGCATATCTGACTAAATTTTGAAACAGGTCAACCAATTAAGCACCACAATTGCTCCCTTAAGCGTCTTCATGCTGTTAAGGAACTGCAGTTTATGTGGGGAAAATACCCAAACGTCACATCAGCCTTGACTTAATTTTTCTTAATATTTAATTTAAGACCTTTACTTGAATGTTTGGCATGACACATTTGGAGGCCGAATTATAAAATGTCTGTCGGGGATGTTATTCTAATCCTGAGTTCATTTATTATGAGTATAAATGTATTTTGATATAAAATTATAGAAAACGGTTAGTTAAAAAATTTGTGAATTTAATCTCTAAGAGCCTGAAATCAAACACACAAGGCACCTAGCAGTACTTAATGATTTTTTAAAGCAATGCTCATTGACCATTGAATCTTTATTTGATTTACTTCCATATAAGTATTTGAAAAGCTGTGAAAAGAAACACCTGGTACATATGGTTTATCCAATCTGAGTATAGGAAATTCAGTTGCTCCAGAATTAACCTTCATGCAAATTGGGTGACCTAACTGATTTAAATTTTATAGTGGGATAAAGTTTTTCACAAAACCAAACAAGATGGTCGTGCACAACAAATTCAGATTTGCATATACTGTAATGATTGACAGTGTGACCTGATTAAAGGGAAAATCTAGTGAAAATTAAACTTTCATGATTCAGATAGGACATACAATTTTAAACAACTTGCCAATTTACTTTTATCATCAAATTTGTTTTGTTCTCTTTGTATTGTTAGTAGAAAGCTAAACCTAGGTAAGGTAATTTGCTACTTTCTAAGGCTTTTGAAGGCCGCCTTTTATTTGAATGCATTTGACAGTGTTTCATAGCTAGAGAGCATTCATTCATGTGTACCATATAGATAACATTGTGCTCCACGTGGAGCTACTTATGAGAGGGCACTGATTGGCTAAAATACAAGTCTATTAAAATAACTGAAATAAGGGGCAGTCTGTAGAGGCTTAGATACAAGGTAATCACAGAGGTAAAAAGTATAAATAATATAATATAAACATGTTGTTTATGCAAAACTGGGGAATGGGTAATAAAGAGATTATCTATTTTTTTAAACAATATAAATTCTGGCGTAGACTGTCAATTTAATAAGTAACATTTAGCAAGTGCGTACCTGCAAACTAATGAAATAAAACTTTTTCAAAATCTACAGAACATAATAATTCTGTTATTTTTGTCTCTTGTAATGCTTGTATTTCCTCTGTTATGTTTCCTCTTCTCCCTAAGTCCTTTCTCATTATGGGATGGATGACCTATCAGTCTCTCCAGTTGATTCAGTGGAGAGGCTGTTAATTATTCTACCACCTATCAAGAGCCAGGTAACAGAACGACTTGTTTAATGTTATCTTTCAATAGCATAACCTTTGAGTAGGGTTAAGTGATAAATGTCTTAACACAGAACTGAAAAAGACTGTTTTGAGGTTAAAAGAACAACAATGGTTTCAGGAGAGGTGGAAAAATATATTTTCTTTTATTGACTAATACTTATTATATTATATATAAAACATGTTTAGACTTCACTCCTTTATTATAGGTAGAGGCCTTGGTGATCTAAAGAGTTCACTAATAACCTTGGGGGTATCATAATTTTAGGTCTTATTAATAACAGTAATAAAACATTGGTCACTGGTTGGGTTTGTAGTTTTAATATGGGAGTGATATTAAGTGATATATTGGAATGTTGTGAAATCTTTCTTGCAGACTTCCTCCATTATTACAGCAATGAGCACTGTGTGTTATGGTCGCCTAAGCATCTGGGTGGGGTTTAATGTCTTTTAATAGTGGGAACTTCCCATTGCAACAAACATGCTTGAAGCAGGGCACAACTCTTTATGGATGTGTTTTTATTTCTCATTATAAAGTAGAGCCTGTTTCTTCACCTTTTTTTCAGTATTCTAGTTGTTTCTATTCTATTTAAAAGAAATCATATCATTATTAAATCCATGCAGCATTTACTAGAGAATTTTATAGAAAATGAGTGATCAGATATTTAACTGCAAATTATTCTTTCTTTTTGCTTTAAATATTCTAAAAGATCATGCAGTTTGTTTAAAAATATTACAAACCTTGCAGAAGTTTACACTACAATGAAAAATCATTGAGCAGTCATGGATAAATAAAGCAGAACTTACCTTCAGAAGAAGGTTGCCTTTCTCATATGCAAAGAACAGATTATTTTTTATATTCTTAAAAGTATACATATATTTTCCATCCTTAGCAAAGCCAGAAACGCAATATGTATCTGTGTAATTATATCATATAAACAGGCTCTACAAATTCTGTGCCATCCATGCATTTATAATGAGAAATAAAAACACATCTATAAAGAGATGTGTCCTGCTTCAAGCATGTTTGTTCCAATGGAAGGTTCACCTGTTAAAAGACATTAAACCCCACTCCAGAGTCTTAGGCACCCCTAACACACAGTGCTCATTGCTGTAATAATGGAGGAAGTCGGCAAGAGTTTTGTCAGAAATAATTTTCCAGTTTCTATTCTTTTACATATTGACAACATATTAGCAGTTATTTGAATAGTTTATGAGGCACTTCTTCAAAAAATGTTGTCGGACATTGTCTTTCTCCCAATATATCCATTCAAGCAGAATGCATTCCTGGACTCTCTAATACTGTAGCAGATTGGGGATCTTGCCATCTAAAAGACAACAGTGACTGGAAATTAAACAGTTTTCTATTTCTTCAAATTCAAGATTTTAGAGGCCCCTTTGTAATGGATCTCTTTGCTTCTCATCTAAATCATCAAATCTTCCCATTTTACAGTTGGAGACGATACCCGGAAGTCATAGCAACAGATGCTTTTCTTCAGAATTGGCCATTGATGGGAGCTTATACCTTTCGCCCATTCTCAATGATTCCTCATACAATTACTTATGTCAAGACAAATCAAATATCTCATCATTTAATAACTCCTTGGTGGACAGCTCAGTCTTGGTTTCCAAATCTTCTGGAAATGTCTTTCCTTCCACCTCTTCTATAATGCCTCCAACAAGATCTTCTTATAAATTCCAACAGAGATTTTCACAAACTAGTTCTTCATCTCTCTTCATTTTTCTTATTGCCTAGAAAAATTCTAGGCATCCTGGTCCTCCAATGGTCTTTTGACAGGATCTAAATTCATCCTTCAAGACTCTTGGGCACCAGGAACCAAAAAATGTTATTTTTCTGCCTTGACTAAATGGTCTAGCTGGTGCTGTGACAGAAATCTGGATCCTATTTCAGCCCATTTGAGTGAAGTGACCAATTATCTCACTTCTCTTTTTGAGGCTGGTTTGGCATACAGATCTATTAATGTTATGAGTTCTGCTATATCAGCTGGTCATTAATTATTTAATAATTCTCCTATAGGTCAACATTTCACTATCTTTAAATTACTTAAAGCAATTTGTGTTAAAAGACCTCCTGTTCTTAAATATAATTATTTTTGGGATGTTGCTTTATAAATTTCTTTTTTTAGAAATTGGCCAGAAAACAATGAACTTTCTCTTAAACAACTGACGTCTAAATTGGCAACTTTATTATGTCTTTTATCTTGTAAAAGAGTTTCTGATGTAAGAGCTATAGAATATGATGCTAAAATGTTTTCTCCTCAAGGTGTTATTTTTTTATCTTTCTAAATGCACTAAGACTATGGGGCCTATTTATTATAGTGCGAGCAGACATGATCTGATATTGTGGATCATATCCGCTGCATACGCTGTTGGCATTTATCATTGCACCAGGAGTTCTGGTGAACTGCTGGTGCAATGCCGCCCCCTGCACATTTGCGGCCAATCGGCCACTAGCAAAGGGTGTCAATCAACCCGATCGTATTTGAACGGGTTGATTTCTTTCCGCCGCCTCAGAGCAGGCGAATAGGTTATGGAGCAGCGGTCTTATGACTGCTGCTTCATAACTTCTAATAGAGCTTGATAAATATGCCCCTTAGACTTCTTTTATTTTCTATACTTATTTTTTCGAAGAGCCTAAACTCTGTGTTGTTTCTTGTCTAAAAACTTATGAATATAAAACTCTTTCCTTAAGATCTTCTAATTATAAACAACTGTTAATTTCATATTCTCCTCCTCACTTACCTGTTACTTCTTTTATTATTACACAGGAGAAGAAGAAGAAAAAGAGAGGCGCTTGTGTGTACCAGTAAAACAATATAAACGACTTGTATTCACCCACAACAGGGTACTCACATTTTAGTGGAGCACTCAGACAGTGCTATCAGGTGCATACTGGGTAGTCAACAGCAACCCAGCTTGCTGAGTTTTCCAACGTGTATACAGGAACACCTTTGGCTCTAATCTCCTAGAGCTGGAAAAAGATGATGCCAACCAAAGCAGCTCCACAGGTCAGTGCAGGAAGCAATGAAGTACACAGGACCCTCCACATGGAACAAGGCCAGTCCCAATGGAAGTAATAGTTAAGGTATTAGGAAACCAAAAGGTAGGGCATATAGTGACCCCCCTTATAAACATGCGACGCGTTTCTCCGCACCCACGCTGTTTCATCAGGCATCTGATTTATTATTAGTAGGTGGGTTAAGTGGATTATGTTGCAAGCTGGTGTGGATTCTAGTTTTTCTCCTCATTCTATTCGAGGAGCTTCGGCTTCTAAGGCCTTTTCTAAGTCTGCTTCTTTAAAAGATATTTTAAATTCTGCAGACTGGTCTTTTGATATCATTTTTCGTCAAATTTATTTTAAACCTATTTCTTCTATTCCACACCATCTTGTATCTTGATTATCTTGCAAAATATGTGTCTCTGTCCTTGTAATAAAATTCTGATTATCCTAATATAATGATGGAATAATCTAGATTTTATTAAAAAGACAGAGACAATTATTTTCCCTCCTCTTTTTTTCCCACCCTTAAATGATTTTAATTATTTAAAAAGTATTAATATTTATTTTAATTGTTTATTTTAATATTTCTATATATTTTTTCAGCTCAAGCTTCATCCAATCCAGGGTTTTGAAGAAATAAATGTATCTCAATTCTTCTGTTCTTTCCAGCATTCTCTTCTCTCCAGATTTCGTACTTCGTTCTCATCATCTTTAGTATATTTTTTCTACTTTCAGAATTTCATTTTTTTCCTGTTTCCAATGTTAATCTTTCTATTATCACCAAAAAGAAAAGAGGAAGTCTAATTGTTTATTCTATGCTTTATGGACTTTTGTGCTAACTGATTGGACACTGGATATCTGACCTCCTTGTTATCTTTTGTCATTGGTTACGTTTACATTTTTCTGTTTTACTGTTTTTTTCTGTTAAACTGTTATTTAATTTAAAAATGCTGTTTGAGCAGTAAAAGAAAAAGTAATGCAAAATAATCATCTCTGTCTCTTTAATAAAATCTTTGTGATTTTTTTTTTTTAACATCTTATTTAGTAATATAGGTGTTTCTTCTTTACACCCAGAGCCCTGCATAGTTAGATAAACATCTCACAATCTAAAATTTGCATTACAATAACTCACTGAGGGACCTCGCCATACTGACATTTCTTCTTCTCACCTGAGCAAGTAGCTTTAGATTATTGGGCCATTTATGAGACCTTACATTCACTTGAATTATCCTAACTGGTTTTTTTTTGTAGATTAGAGCTTTTTTTATTTTAATGGGCACAAAAGAGCTGAATGCCATGATAATTGCAATGCCCATACAAATTTAGGGGCAATGGGTATTTTAGGATTTTTTTAGATTTAGGTTTTTTATTTTGAGAGGTTGGTTGGGTGGGGGGTTACTTTTAGGGGGGGGGGGGGATTTGTAATTGTTGTAGGTAAAAGAACTGTTTAATTTAGGGCAATGCCCTACAAAAGACCCTTTTAATGGCTATTGGTAGTTTATTCTTAGGTTGGGGGGGGGTTATTTTGGAGTGGCTTTTTTTTTTTAGTGCTATTAGATTAGGCTTAATTTGTATTATTTTGGATAATTTTGTTTATTTTTTTTTGTAATCTTAGTGTTTTTATTTATTTTTCGTAATTTTTTTTTTTGGTAATGTTAGATTTTTTTTATTTTTTCTTAGTGGTAGGTTTTTTTAATTTTACAATTAAGGTTTTTTAGTTTATTTTATTTTCTTAAAAAAGTTATGTTCGGCTTATTTATAGTTTAATCTTAGTTTTCTTTTTATTTCACAGGTAAGATTTTATTTAAGTAGTAGCGATGTGGGGGGCCGGCGGTTTTTGGGTTAATAGTTTTATTATATTAGTAGCGATGTGGAGGGCCAGCAGTTTAGGCGTTAATAGTTTTATTATAGTAGTAGCGATGTGGGGGGCTGACGGTTTAGGGTTTAATATGTTTAGGATTAGGGGTATTTAGACTAGGGGTTTATGTTAGGGTGTTAAGTTTTTACATAACTTTCTTTTCCCCATAGACATTAATGGGAGTTGGGTTATGTCGATCACCATTCTGCGATCGCAGGTGTTAGTTTTTTCTAACACTTTCTCTCCATTGATGTCTATGGGGGAAAACATGCACAAGCACGTCACATCAGACCTTGGATTTTGTGCGGTATGGAGCTTATCGCACCATATCGCACAACAAAAGGAGGCTTTTCAGTAACTTGTAATGGCAGCGCTATGAAAAGTGCGATACTGCTAATATTTTGGCATTATTTTCACACCGGTTTAGCGCACAACTTGTAATTTTGCTAATACTTAGCAAAATGATCATACTTCCTAACCTTTTATACTTATTCAGGGCATTGCCTATACCGTTATTCAAAAATAAGTAAAAGGCATTCAAATAGAGTTATTGAATTTTATTTGGAACTATAAGAAAGCAAGAATAAGCAAAAGATCAATGTTAACCCATTGGTGAGGGGGAGGTTTGGGAATACCAGATTTGCAGGCATAATTTTATTCAACGAGAATAGCACAGACCACACCATGGCATTATTTGGCTGATAAAATAAGTTGGGTCACCCTTGAAAGAAAAATGGCAGAGGTGACACAGATCTTCTATTTATTATGGTCTCCTGGTCAAAGGTAGACCACCAGCTTGGAAAACATTCCGAATAATAACTTTTACTGTACAACTATGGGACAAACTTACAAAATAATTTTCTTTAATACAAATGGGTTCAAGAGCAACTCCGCTAATTGATTTGTCCTCAGCTATTGGTAAGAATATAATTGACATTTGGGCTAACAAGGGACTATATAGAATAGCCGATGTATATAAAGATAATAAGTACATTACATATAAACAGTACTGTGAAATACCACCCTACACTACCCATGCTTGGTTGATTATTTACAATTAAAATATAATAAAATCAAACAAGACACACCAGACAACATTTTTAAAATGGCTTTAATTATCTCCTAATTGAATTAGAGGTGCTTTTTCAGGACTATACCTCACATTTAATTTAAGAGACACAGAACAAAAATTGTCACTAATGACTAGATCTTAATTTACATAGAACTGTAGAACAATGGAGTTTAACTATTAGAAGGGGATTGGCATTTACCATTAGCGCAAATTTTAAGGAAAACTACTTAAAGGTCATATATAGGTGGAATCTAACCCCTTCAAAATTACATCTAATCAATAATACTAATTCTACCATATGTTATCAAGATTGTTTAGAAGAGGTTCATATTTTCATATGTGGTTGTTAAGTCCTAGAGTTAAATGCATCTGGAGTCAAACATCATAGCTCTATTTTTGAGAGAAAGACATAATGTTGAGTCCTGAGCAAGCCTTATTACATGTCCCCTTTACAGGCCTCACAAAAACACAAAATAAATTGTTAGCATATGTACAGCTGTAAAAATCTGTATAGCCAGATATTGGAAAACCTCCATTCCCACATGACCATTATTATGGATAAGATTAGACAGTTTTGTTACTTGGCCGATATATCTTCAAACTTATTAGATACACAACAATAATTCCTAAGCATCTGGGAGGACTGGTATGTTTGGGAAGACACACAACATATGAGAAACAGGACTAGACTAAACAAACAACAAACAAACACTAAAGGGAGACAGCGAGATATGTAAGAAAATACTGCTGTGAAACTTGAAAGATTTCAAACTTGCGTGATAACCAAGTGTATACAGGGCGTACTGATGGGTCTGTGGGGGGATGGGGGTCACCTATGGATGGAAACTCAATGGGGTCTATTTAAGAAGCAGCGTATGATGCCTCCAACCCACTCTGCTTCAGTTCTGGCTGAAGCAGAAGTTAAGAAGCAGCGGTCCTAAGACCGCTGCTCATTAACTTGTCTGCCACCCCTGAGGTGGCGGACAACATTCCGCCCAATTGAATACGATCGGGCTGATTGACACCCCCTGCTAGTGGCCGATTGGCCGTGAATCTTCAGGGGGTGGTATTGCACCAGTAGTTCACCAGAACTACTGAGGCAATGATAAATGCTGATAGCGTATGCTGTTGGCATTTATCGATGTTCGGTGGACATGATCCACTATATCTGATCATGTCCATCTGCACATTAATAAATGGAGCCCAATTTCTTCTTTTTTTATTCTCTTTCTTCTTTTCTTTCTTTTCTTCTTCTCCGACTTTCTCCCTTTGGCGTTCTCTTTTATTTTTTTACAAAAGATGTATAAAGTTTAATGATGATGTAATTAATATGTGATACTATACACTCTATATAAATATTATGCTTGTCATTGGTTCATGTACTATCGACACCTTGTGTAAAACCTAAGGACTTTTTGTTATTTAACTTCCTTGGAACTCATGATGAACATCGGACTGAGCTATGTGCCTGGGAAGACCACAACTTTACTCAAGAATTTTTTAAACACGCTAAATATTGACCAGGAAGATCTATAAATAGCAAGACAATATTTAACAATCACTAAGCTACTAAGAAAACAGATACTTGTTGGAAAGGTTAGGAACAAAGTTGTGGGCCATTGACGGCTATTAGTGATGTCGTAAACATAAAATTTTCAGTTTACGAACGGCGAACGCGAACTTCCGCAAATGTTCGTGAACGGGCAAACCCGGGCGAACCGCCATAGACTTATATAGGCAGGCGAATTTTAAAACCCACAGGGACTCTTTCAGGCCACAATAGTGATGGAAAAGTTGTTTCAAGGGGACTAACACCTGGACTGTGGCATGCCGGAGGGGGATCCATGGCAAAACTCCCATGGAAAATTACATAGTTGATGCAGAGTCTGGTTTTAATCCATAAAGGGCATAAATCACCTAACATTCCTAAATTGTTTGGAATAACGTGCTTTAAAACATCAGGTATGATGTTGTATCGATCAGGTAGTGTAAGGGTTATGCCCGCTTCACAGTGACAGACCAAACTCCCCGTGTAACGCACCGCAAACAACCGCAAACAGTCCATTTGCACAACTGCAAACTCCCCATTTGCACAAGGTTGGAAACCAAGCTAGCCATGTCCCGTTCCTTGTCCTCACTGATGTCATTGAAGGTCTCTTCCTCCACCCAGCCACGTACAACACCAAGGGTCCCCGAAAGGTGACAACAAGCCCCCTGGGATGCCTGCTGTGTTTGGTCTTCCACCTCCTCAAAGCCACCTTCCTCCTCTGACTCCTCTTCTTCAGACTCCTCTCTCTGTGTTGCCTCTCTCTGCGTTATTATAAGGTGTGTTAAGTGGTACTATTCCTATCAGTTTAATCCCTGTTACGTCCCCTATCAGGGGACGTGTATATGGCATCGATTTTAGGAACCGGAAGATGGAAATAGAGGCTTGGTCGGTCCTCCTACTTCAAATTTGGGGCACTGCGCGTGCAATCTAATGTGCCACCAGATAGGAGTGGTGTGTTAAGTAGTACTATTCTTATCAGTTTAATCCCTGTTACGTCCCCTATCAGGGGACATGTATATGGCATCGATTTTAGGAACCGGGAGATGGAAAAAGATGCTTGGTCGGTCCTCCTACTTCAAATTTGGGGCACTGCATGTGCAATCTAATGTGCCACCAGATAGGAGTGGTGTGTTAAGTATTACTATTCTTATCAGTTTAATCCCTGTTACGTCCCCTATCAGGGGACGTGTATATGGCATCAATTTTAGGAACCGGGAGATGGAAAAATATGCTTGGTCGGTCCTCCTACTTCAAATTTGGGGCACTGCGTGTGCAATCTAATGTGCCACCAGATAGGAGTGGTGTGTTAAGTATTTCTATTCTTATCAGTTTAATCCCTGTTACATCCCCTATCAGGGGACGTGTATATGGCATCGATTTTAGGAACCGGGAGATGGAAAAAGATGCTTGGTCGGTCCTCCTACTTCAAATTTGGGGCACTGCGCGTGCAATCTAATGTGCCACCAGATAGGAGTGGTGTGTTAAGTAGTACTATTCTTATCAGTTTAATCCCTGTTACGTCCCCTATCAGGGGACATGTATATGGCATCGATTTTAGGAACCGGGAGATGGAAAAAGATGCTTGGTCGGTCCTCCTACTTCAAATTTGGGGCACTGCGTGTGCAATCTAATGTGCCACCAGATAGGAGTGGTGTGTTAAGTAGTACTATTCTTATCAGTTTAATCCCTGTTATGTCCCCTATCAGGGGACATGTATATGGCATCGATTTTAGGAACCGGGAGATGGAAAAAGATGCTTGGTCAGTCCTCCTACTTCAAATTTGGGGCACTGCGTGTGCAATCTAATGTGCCACCAGATAGGAGTGGTGTGTTAAGTATTACTATTCTTATCAGTTTAATCCCTGTTACGTCCCCTATCAGGGGACGTGTATATGGCATCAATTTTAGGAACCGGGAGATGGAAAAATATGCTTGGTCGGTCCTCCTACTTCAAATTTGGGGCACTGCGTGTGCAATCTAATGTGCCACCAGATAGGAGTGGTGTGTTAAGTATTTCTATTCTTATCAGTTTAATCCCTGTTACATCCCCTATCAGGGGACGTGTATATGGCATCGATTTTAGGAACCGGGAGATGGAAAAAGATGCTTGGTCGGTCCTCCTACTTCAAATTTGGGGCACTGCGCGTGCAATCTAATGTGCCACCAGATAGGAGTGGTGTGTTAAGTAGTACTATTCTTATCAGTTTAATCCCTGTTACGTCCCCTATCAGGGGACGTGTATATGGCATCGATTTTTTGAACCGGGAGATGGAAAAAGATGCTTGGTCGGTCCTCCTACTTCAAATTTGGGGCACTGCGCGTGCAATCTAATGTGCCACCAGATAGGAGTAGTGTGTTAAGTAGTACTATTCTTATCAGTTTAATCCCTGTTACGTCCCCTATCAGGGGACATATATATGGCATCGATTTTAGGAACCGGGAGATGGAAAAAGATGCTTGGTCGGTCCTCCTACTTCAAATTTGGGGCACTGCGCGTGCAATCTAATGTGCCACCAGATAGGAGTGGTGTGTTAAGTAGTACTATTCTTATCAGTTTAATCCCTGTTACGTCCCCTATCAGGGGACGTGTATATGGCATCGATTTTTTGAACCGGGAGATGGAAAAGATGCTTGGTCGGTCCTCCTACTTCAAATTTGGGGCACTGCGCGTGCAATCTAATGTGCCACCAGATAGGAGTAGTGTGGTAAGTAGTACTATTCTTATCAGTTTAATCCCTGTTACGTCCCCTATCAGGGGACGTATATATGGCATCGATTTTAGGAACCGGGAGATGGAAAAAGATGCTTGGTCGGTCCTCCTACTTCAAATTTGGGGCACTGCGCGTGCAATCTAATGTGCCACCAGATAGGAGTGGTGTGTTAAGTAGTTCTATTCTTATCTGTTTAATCCCTGTTACGTCCCCTATCAGGGGACGTGTATATGGCATCGATTTTAGGAACCGGGAGATGGAAAAAGATGCTTCGTCGGTCCTCCTACTTCAAATTTGGGGCACTGCGCGTGCAATCTAATGTGCCAACAGATAGGAGTGGTGTGTTAAGTAGTTCTATTCTTATCAGTTTAATCCCTGTTACGTCCCCTATCAGGGGACGTGTATATGGCATCAATTTTAGGAACCGGGAGATGGAAAAAGATGCTTGGTCGGACCTTCTACTTCAAATTTGGGGCACTGCGCGTGCAATCTAATGTGCCACCAGATAGGAGTGGTGTGTTTAGTACTATTCCTATCAGTTTAATCCCTGTTATGTGCCTTTTTTTTGGTTTGGTTTTTGAAGCCACAGTGCAGCACCAGAGGCCAGAAAAATTAGGCATGTACACATGCCTGAAAAATTAGGTATTGTTGCAGCCGCTGCTGTAGCAGCGTCCAGAAAAATTGATGTTTGTTTCCCAGGCAGAAAGTGCCCTAAAACATTGCGGCTTGAACCCTAGTTGGTGGTGGATAAGTCACTCAAGTCATCCTGCATTCAGAGATAAAATACAGCAGTGTGTGGACCATTTTTAGCCCAAGGCAGTTCATCTCATCAGGCCTTTTTTAGTCAAATGTATCGCACACTGTCAGTCCCTTCGGGATCCATCCCTCATTCATCTTAATAAAGGTGAGGTAATCTAGACTTTTTTGACCTAGGCGACTTCTCTTCTCAGTGACAATACCTCCAGCTGCACTGAAGGTCCTTTCTGACAGGATACTTGAAGCGGGGCAGGCCAGAAGTTCTATCGCAACTTGGGATAGCTCAGGCTACAGGTCAAGCCTGCACACCCAGTAGTCAAGGGGTTCATCACTCCTCAGAGTGTCGATATCTGCAGTTAAGGCGAGGTAGTCTGCTACCTGTTGGTCGAGTCATTCTCTGAGGGTGGACCCCGAAGGGCTATGGCGATGCGTAGGACTTAAAAAGCTCTGCATGTCCTCCATCAACAACACGTCTGTAAAGCATCCTGTCCTTGCCAGCGTGGTCATGGGAGGAGGAGGATTACTTTCACCTCTTCCCCTGTTAGATTCCCGTTGTGCTGTGACATCACCCTTATACGCTGTGTAAAGCATACTTTTTAATTTATTTTGGAACTGCTGCATCCTTTCTGACTTGCGGTAATTCGGTAACATTTCAGGCACTTTATGCTTATACCGGGGGTCTAGTAGTGTGGACACCCAATACAGGTCATTCTCCTTCAGCCTTTTTATACGAGGGTCCCTCAACAGGCACGAAAGCATGAAAGACCCCATTTGCACAAGGTTGGATGCCGAGCTACTCATGTCCCGTTCCTCATCCTCAGTGATCTCACTGAAGGTATGTACTTCCCCCCAGCCACGTACAACACCACGGGTACCAGATAGGTGACAACGAGCACCCTGGGATGCATGTTGTGGTTGGTCTTCCTCCTCCTCCTCAAAGCCACATTCCTCCTCTGACTCCTCTTCCTCACAATCCTCTTCCAGCTTTACCGCAGGTCCAGCAAGCGATGCTGATAAGGCTGTTTCTGGTGGTGATGGTGACCACAACTCTTCCTCTTCACGCTCATCTACGGCCTGATCCAGCACTCTTCGCAGGGCACGCTCCAGGAAGAAAACAAATGGTATGATGTCGCTGATGGTGCCTTCGGTGCGACTGACTAGGTTTGTCACCTCCTCAAAAGGATGCATGAGCCTACAGTCATTGCGCATGAGCGTCCAGTAACGTGGAAAAAAAATTCCCAGCTCCGCAGAGGCTGTCCTAGCACCCCGGTCATAGAAATAGTCGTTAACAGATTTTTCTTGTTGGAGCAGGCGGTCGAACATTAGGAGTGTTGAATTCCAACGTGTCGGGCTGTCGCAAATCAAGCGCCTCACTGGCATGTTGTTTCACCGCTGGATATCTGAAAAGTGCGCCATGGCCGTGTAGGAATGCCTAAAATGGCCATACACCTTCCTGGCCTGCTTCAGAACGTCCTGTAAGCCTGGGTACTTATGCACAAAGCGTTGTACGATCAGATTACACACATGTGCCATGCACGGCACATGTGTCAACTTGCCCAAATTCAATGCCGCCAACAAATTTCTTCCATTGTCACAAACCACTTTGCCGATCTCCAGTTGGTGCGGAGTCAGCTACTGATCCACCTGTGCGTTCAGTGCGGACAGGAGAGCTGGTCCGGTGTGACTCTCTGCTTTCAGGCAAGTCAATCCCAAGACGGCTTGACACTGCCATATCCGGGATGTGGAATAGTACCTGGGGAGCTGGGGGGTGCCGTTGATGTGGAGCAAGACGCAGCAGCAGAAGAGGACTCAGCCAAGGAGGTTATGGAAGAGGATGGAGTAGGAGGAGTAGAGGAGGTGGCAGCAGGCCTGCCTGCAAGTCATGGCGGTGTCACCAACGCCTCTGCAGAGCCACGCATTCCATGCTTGGCAGCCGTCAGCAGGTTTACCCAATGCGCAGTGTAGGTGATATACCTGCCCTGACCATGCTTTGCAGACCAGGTATCAGTGGTCAGATGGACCCTTGCCCCAACACTGTGTGCCAGACATGCCATTACTTCCTTTTACACAATCAAGTACAGGTTGGGGATTGCCTGTTGTGCAAAGAAATTTCAGCCAGGTACCTTCCACTGCGGTGTCCCAATAGCTACAAATTTTTGGAACACCTCAGACTCCACCAGCTTGTATGGTAAAAGCTGGTGGGCTAAGAGTTAAGACAAGCCAGCTGTCAGATGCCGGGCAAGGGGGTGACTTTGTGACATTGGCTTCTTACGTGCAAACATGTCCTTGACAGACACCTGACTGTGGGCAGATGAGCAGAAACTGCTCAAGGCGAGAGACGGAGTGGCGGATGGTTGAGAGGGGGCAAGGAGTACAGCAGTGGTTGACGTGGCTGAAGATACTGGACCAGGAGGAGGATGGCGGCTTTGAGTTTGTGTGCTGCTTGTACTCATGTGTTGATCCCATTGGCGTTTGTGATGTGCGATCATGTGCCTTCACAAAGCAGTTGTACCTAGGTGGGTGTTGGACTTCCCATGACTCAGTTTCTTTTGGCACAGGTTGCAAATGGCATCGCTGTTGTCAGAGGCAGACACACAAAAAAAATGCCACACTGATGAGCTCTGCAATGACGGCATTCTGGTGGTGGCAACAGCATGCGTTGATTGGCGTGCTGTCTGGCTGACCCCGGGTGCCGATGCATGCTGTCTGACTGTGCCACTAGCTCTTTGCGACGACCTCCCCCTGCTTTCAACTCGTCTCCTCCTCCTTTCTGTCTCCCCATCTGAACTTTCCCCCTGTTCATCTTCTCTTCTAGCGGGCACCCACGTGACATCCACGGACGCATCGTCATCATCAACCGCTTCACTTGTATCTGACAACTCAGCAAAGGAAGCAGCAGCGGGTACAACATAATCATCATCACACCGTATGTCCATGTGTGTAATGCTGCCTGACTGAGACATATTCCTGTTATCTACATCCTCTGGCAATAATGGTTGTGCATCACTATCACTCATTTCTTCCAACTGATGTGTAAATAACTCCTCTGACAGAACAAGTGAAGCAGCTGTGGTGCTAGTGTTGGTGGTGGCGGCAGGCGGGCGAGTGGTAACTTGAGAGGTGCCCGAAGCTAAGCTGAAGGAGGATGGTGCGTCAAGGTTCCGAGCGGAAGCTGTAGAAGATTGGGTGTCCTGTGTTAGCCAGTCAACTATGTCCTCAGAACTGTTCGTGTTCAGGGTACGTGACCTCTGAACACTGGGCATTATTCTAGGGCCAAAGGGAATCACAGCACCACAACCACGACGGCCGCTGCGGGGTGGCCAGCCTCTGCCTGTCATTTTTTTTTCGATTAGTGGTACTATGCGTGCAAGCTACTGTGACAACAGATATGAGTGGCACTGTGCACTGGCAGAAGTTGACAGAGTAGACGCTGTAGGCCTGACACACACGCTTGCAGACAACTAACTGCTATTCAATCTATTACAGTCAAAATTGTATTTTTTTTTTTAAATGTACACTACTGTTACACCAGATACGAGTTGCACTGGTGTGACACTGTGCCCTGGCAGGCACTGAAACGCACACGTGTGAAGGAAACTGACTGCTATTATTTCACAGTCAAAAAAGTTTTTTTTTTTTAAATGTACACTACTGTTACACCAGATATGAGTTGCACTGGTGTGACACTGTGCCCTGGCAGGCAGGCAGGCACTGAAACGCACACATGTGAAGGAAACTGACTGCTATTATTTCACAGTCAAAAAAGTGTTGGTTTTTTTAAATGTACACTACTGTTACACCAGATACGAGTTGCACTGGTGTGACACTGTGCCCTGGCAGGCACTGAAACGCACACGTGTGAAGGAAACTGACTGCTATTATTTCACAGTCAAAAAAGTGTTTTTTTTTTTTAAATGTACACTACTGTTACACCAGATATGAGTTGCACTGGTGTGACACTGTGCCCTGGCAGGCAGGCAGGCACTGAAACGCACACATGTGAAGGAAACTGACTGCTATTATTTCACAGTCAAAAAAGTGTTGGTTTTTTTAAATGTACACTACTGTTACACCAGATATGATAAGAGAAAAAGGGGCCTAATGGCACTACTGAGATGTTATAGGGAATATAATTAGTAGTAATAGTTATTTAAATAATAACTTGGAGGAAATTAACGTACATGTGTTCCTCCTAATGTTACGTGATGCAAACGTTGGTGCTGTGTACCGGTACTACTGGTTAATGAGAGAACAAAAGAAGATCAGTCTTCAGAAAATTTACACATTTATAGCACTCAAATTCCCTGAATGTAGAATACGACTGAGTTACAATTGGCAGGTGTACAGGAAAATGTAAAATATAACTTTTATTGGAACTTTAAAAAAATGTAGAACAATACACATTAAAAACACAGGAATAGTGTTAGCTCAAAAGAGGAGAGAGTGGTAATAGGGGTTTGGTTCACCGACTTAGCAGCGATTAATCCTTGCAATTTGCAATTTATCAGGAAGTTGTAATAATGAAAACTGAGAGTACATCTATGGTTCCTCAATCAGATGGTTGATCCTTGTTTATGTATCACAAGGGTCAAGTACAATAATTAGTTCAGGCACTATTGTTGATTACAGGGTGGTTTAACATGAGAGACCATGCATGGGTAGTTAGTATTATACAACACTTATGTTAATGTAAATGATTATGGCATATTTGTGATATACCATGTACTTGGTTTGATATTTGGTATTTTTGGATAGTCTAAATATCATACATCATGTATGAATATTTCCTCTGACGTTCCTATTTGATTATTTCGTGACAGTAATAATTTTTACAACTTGCAATTGTTGCGGTATAAACCCAGGGTGGTAATTATTCAGAACAAATATATCTCTATCAGGATTAATGTACCAACTAAATGACCAGGACTACTGTTTATATTGGTAGTGATCAATGTGAAATATCCCTGTATTAATAGATATTTATATATCTTAACTATTCCTGAAATTAGCCCAGGACATTGAACAGATGGTAAATTAAATCATAGTATATTACAATGCATTCTGAATCACTAATATTGGGTTAAATTAGTGTCTAAGGGTTAAATTGTCCTGTTAGTATATATCCCCCATATATTGTACCAATATTGCTGTGTATTGCTATTGTCTGCAAATATTGCTTGTCACGATTTGCTAAGCTGTCAGAGACAGATCAGGTTTGCTATATACCTGGTCCTTGGTCTGTTAACAACACGTGTGAAGGATACTGACTGCTATTATTTCACAGTCAAAAAAGTGTTGTTTTTTTTAAATGTACACTACTGTTACACCAGATATGAGTTGCACTGGTGTGACACTGTGCCCTGGCAGGCAGGCAGGCACTGAAACGCACACGTGTGAAAGAAACTGACTGCTATTATTTCACAGTCAAAAAAGTGTTGTTTTTTTAAATGTACACTACTGTTACACCAGATATGAGTTTCACTGGAGTGACACTGTGCCTTGGCAGGCAGGCACTGAAACGCACACGTGTGAAGGAAACTGGCTGCTATTATTTCACAGTCAAAAAAGTGTTGTTTTTTTTAAATGTACTCTACTGTTACACCAGATATGAGTTGCACTGGGGTGACACTGTGCCCTGGCAGGCAGGCACTGAAACGCACACGTGTGAAGGAAACTGACTGCTATTATTTCACTGTCAAAAAAGTCTTGTTTTTTTTAAATGTACACTACTGTTACACCAGATATGAGTTGCACTGGGGTGACACTGTGCCCTGGCAGGCAGGCACTGAAAGGCACACGTGTGAAGGAAACTGACTGCTATTATTTCACTGTCAAAAAAGTCTTGTTTTTTTTAAATGTACACTACTGTTACACCAGATATGAGTTGCACTGGGGTGACACTGTGCCCTGGCAGGCAGGCAGGCAGGCACTGAAACGCACAAGTGTGAAGGAAACTGACTGCTATTATTTCACAGTCAAAAAAGTGTTGTTTTTTTTTAAATGTACACTACTGTTACACCAGATATGAGTTGCACTGGTGTGACACTGTGCCCTGGCAGGCAGGCACTGAAACGCACACGTGTGAATGAAACTGATTGCGATTATTTCACAGTCAAAAAAGTGTTTTTTTTTTTTTAAATGTACACTACTGTTACACCAGATATGAGTTGCACTGGTGTGACACTGTGCCCTGGCAGGCAGGCACTGAAACGCACACGTGTGAAGGAAACTGACTGCTATTATTTCATAGTCAAAAAAGTGTTGTTTTTTTTAAATGTACACTACTGTTACACCAGATATGAGTTGCACTGGTGTGACACTGTGCCCTGGCAGGCAGGCACTGAAACGCACATGTGTGAAGGAAACTGACTGCTATTATTTCACAGTCAAAAAAGTGTTGTTTTTTTTTAAATGTACACTACTGTTACACCAGATATGGGTTGCACTGGTGTGACACTGTGCCCTGGCAGGCAGGCACTGAAACGCACACATGTGAAGGAAACTGACTGCTATTATTTCATAGTCAAATAAGTGTTGTTTTTTTTAAATGTACACTACTGTTACACCAGATATGGGTTGCACTGGTGTGACACTGTGCCCTGGCAGGCAGGCACTGAAACGCACACGCGTGAAGGAAACTGACTGCTATTATTTCACAGTTAAAAAAGTGTTGTTTTTTTTTAAATGTACACTACTGTTACAACAGATATGAGTGGTGGCACTGGGCAAGTGGGCACAGTATACGCTGTGAGCCTGACACACACGCTGGCAGGCAGGCAACTGCAATTAGATTACACAGAAAAAAAAAGCAGACTAATGTTCTAGCCCTAAAAAGGGCTTTTGGGGTGCTGTCCTTACAGCAGAGATCAGATGAGTCCTTCAGGACTGTAGTGGACACTGAATACACTAGCCTAGCTATCGATTTCCCTATTAAATCAGCAGCAGCTACACTGTCCCTCCTCTCACTAAGAATGTAGCTTCCGAATGAATCTAAAATGGATGCTGTCCAGGAGGTGGGAGGGTCTGGGAGGGAGGGTCTGCTGCTGATTGGCTGGAATGTGTCTGCTGACTGTGAGGTACAGGGTCAAAGTTTACTCAATAATGACGAATAGGGGGCGGACTGATTATTATTTCACTGTCAAAAAAGTCTTGTTTTTTTTAAATGTACACTACTGTTACACCAGATATGAGTTGCACTGGGGTGACACTGTGCCCTGGCAGGCAGGCAGGCACTGAAACGCACAAGTGTGAAGGAAACTGACTGCTATTATTTCACAGTCAAAAAAGTGTTGTTTTTTTTTAAATGTACACTACTGTTACACCAGATATGAGTTGCACTGGTGTGACACTGTGCCCTGGCAGGCAGGCACTGAAACGCACACGTGTGAATGAAACTGATTGCGATTATTTCACAGTCAAAAAAGTGTTGTTTTTTTTTAAATGTACACTATTGTTACACCAGATATGAGTTGCACTTGTGTGACACTGTGCCCTGGCAGGCAGGCACTGAAACGCACACGTGTGAAGGAAACTGACTGCTATTATTTCATAGTCAAAAAAGTGTTGTTTTTTTTAAATGTACACTACTGTTACACCAGATATGAGTTGCACTGGTGTGACACTGTGCCCTGGCAGGCAGGCACTGAAACACACACGTGTGAAGGAAACTGACTGCTATTATTTCACAGTCAAAAAAGTGTTTGTTTTTTTTCAAATGTACACTACTTTTACACCAGATATGGGTTGCACTGGTGTGACACTGTGCCCTGGCAGGCAGGCACTGAAACGCACACGTGTGAAGGAAACTGACTGCTATTATTTCACAGTTAAAAAAGTGTTTGTTTTTTTAAAATGTACACTACTGTTACAACAGATATGAGTGGTGGCACTGGGCAAGTGGGCACAGTATACGCTGTGAGCCTGACACACACGCTGGCAGACAGGCAACTGCAATTAGATTACACAGAGAAAAAAAAGCAGACTAATGTTCTAGCCCTAAAAAGGGCTTTTTGGGGTGCTGTCCTTACAGCAGAGATCAGATGAGTCCTTCAGGACTGTAGTGGACACTGAATACACTAGCCTAGCTATCGATTTCCCTATTAAATCAGCAGCAGCTACACTGTCCCTCCTCTCACTAAGAATGTAGCTTCCGAATGAATCTAAAATGGATGCTGTCCAGGAGGTGGGAGGGTCTGGGAGGGAGGGTCTGCTGCTGATTGGCTGGAATGTGTCTGCTGACTGTGAGGTACAGGGTCAAAGTTTACTCAATAATGACGAATAGGGGGCGGACTGAACATCGCATATGTTCGCCCTCCGCGGTGAACGCGAACATGCTATATTCGCCAGGAACTATTCACCGGCGAACTATTTGCGACATCACTAATGGCTATGTTCTTCCTAAAATTGTGTCTATGTGAATCAACATTTATATGTTTACGTTTTATTATATGTAAAATGAGAATGTCTTTACTTAATAAAAAAATATTTCAACATAAATATTTATTTTTATATACATCAGATAATGTTCATGTAAAATACATATTTATACCTATATATCAATAGGAAAAATTAGTATTGCAGCACCACCAATTAATATGAAAAGATTATTTTATTAAGCCATCATAAAACAGACAACGTTTTGGACTTTCATCCTTAATCATGTCTAACAATACATTTAAAATCAACCTTAAATAGGCTAAAGCCACACCTCCACATATACCTCCACCTGTTTTAACCCTTACTAATCCAAAATCACATCATTTTCCAAAAATAGTGCCATCTAGTGGCCAAGGCATATATTATTTAAACACATAGTCAAAGGTACACTTTGGATCCAATTTTTTAGAATCATTAATTAAATAGTTACCATAATTCAATTTATACATTTTATATTCTGCATATTACAACCTAAAGAAGTGATTACCTATCCATTATAAACATATTCCCCAATCCAGTTCTCTATTCATTCCATTTGGGGTCATAGTCCCTAACTCATGAATCTAGTAAAGTTCCCTATTTCTCAAAATTGTTGTTCTATTCCCCCCTCTCCTGGGTATCCTTACATGTTCTAGTACCTGAAACCTAAGTTGATTAATTTGATGCCCAGCCATAATAAAATGGTTGGACACTGGGGCTTCTAGATTGCCTCTCCTGATATTACTTTTGTGTTGGTTGATGCTCTCACGCACCTTACGGGTAGTCTCACCAATGTACCCCAACCCACTTAATTAGATATACCACATACTTTGTATTACAGGTATAATTATCTCTTAATCTATATTGTTTACCCGCATGGGGGTGGGTGCAAATTGGGCCTTTTATAATACTGTTATAATTTTGGCAACCAAGGCAGGGAAAACATCCCAAATTTTTCTCACCAATATAACTTTGGTTAACATTCTTTTTTGGACCAACATCCGCCTTGACAAATGTATCTTTAAGGCTTTTGCCCCTTCTAAATGCAGTCATAGGGGGGCTTGTAAACTCCTTCACACGTGGATTTGAAATCTGTAAAATATGCCAATGTTTTCTCAACACCTTCTGTATTTGACTACTCCAGGGAGAATATTCATTTAAAAAATCATTTTTGGATTATTCTTAACCTTTATTTTATATTTAAGAAGGGTGGTCCTATGAATTTGCAATACATCCTTCATTCCCTTTTCAATTATATCTGCAGGATATCCCCTCTGTTTGAAGCGTTCACCCATTTCCAAAAGTCTTGCTTCAACTAAATTTTCATCAGAGACAATCCGTCTCACACGCATGAATTGGCTTCTGGGTAAACTTCTCACCAGAGCAGGAGAATGTGCACTTTCAAAGTGCAACAAATTATTGCAGTCTGTTTCTTTCTTAAAAAGGTTTACAGCCAACACCCCCTTTCTTGTACACAGTAGTGTATAAAAAAAAAATCAATTTTTTCTGTTGTGTGCCCAAAGGGTTCCAATGTCGCCCAACCAGATGCCATATAGATAAAACAATTGATGACTGTAAACAAAATATTCCTCAAATGTGTTCATAAAGATGTTGGCATAGGTTGGGGTGACATTGTAAAATTTTGAAAAATAGGGAACTTTACTGGATTCATGAGTTATGGACTATGACCTCAAATGGGATGAATAGGGAAATGGATTGGGGAATATGTTTATAATGGATAGGTAATCACTTCTTTAGGTTGTAATATGCAGAATAAAAAATTTATAAATTGAATTATGTTAACTATTTAATTAATGATTCTAAAAAATTGGATCTAAAGTGTACCTTTGACTATGTGTTTAAATAATATATGCCTTGGCCACTAGATGGCACTATTTTTGGAAAATTATGTGATTTTGGATTAGTAACTGTTAAAACAGGTGGAGGTATATGTGGAGGTGTGACTTTAGCATATTTAAGGTTGATTTTAAATGTATTATGTTAGACATGATTAAGGACGAAAGTCCAAAAAGTTGTCTGTTTTATGATGGCTTAATAAAATAATCTTTTTATATTAATTGGTGGTGCTGCTATACTAATTTTTTTTATATATTTTTTCAGACCAAGGTGCTGGTCTGTTAGCTTGCACACCTTCAAAGATTTGCAACCCCAGGGGTGGGGGTTACCTTGGTGCTTGCTTGTATTGGACTTACCTGTATCTTTTTGCACCTGTTCAGAGCACAAGGTAATATGGAGGAACAAACCGTTACCAATGAGGTTGAGCCACATACTTTTTGCTATACACAGACTAAAGCTGCATGCATTACCACATTAATCCATGGGTCCAGGGAATTCCTGAAGACTACACCAACACAAACAGTGAACAAAGATTTTGAACGCCTGAACAAGAAGAATGTTGCATTTGAACTACATGCGGTTAAACACATTCCTAGAGGCTTGCGCATGAGCGGCCCACATTGATGAAAGAGAATCAGGATTACTGCCATAAATTTGAGAGAATCCTCAATAAGTGTTCCTTTGATTTAATTGTATTAACAGTGGAATACTTACAACATAGCCTGATGAAACAGCCCTGAGTAGGCTGAGAAACTAGTTGCTGTGTTAATAAAGACTTTTTATACTTTTATACACTTGCTATTGTGTGTATTTTTTTCACCTCCTGTGATAAATTATATCGTTGATCCTGGTTCCTGTTGAGGATTGCTGTTTTAAGTCTACTGGGCGACGTTTTGGCTCCAGTTTGCTGAGATTGCACCTGCAGGTGCCCACCATCTTGTAAGTGCAAGCTATTGGTATTATTTTCCCCTTGTCCTGATGATATTGGGCCATGTCGTGCTGCTTTTTCCTTTATCCATAGGCACATATACATTGGAGTGTCAGAGGATTCCTGACTGTCTCTGCGCTTTGGATACAGTGTGCTGAACCACTGAGAAGTGTCAGTCTGCTCTACTAGCACCAGTGGGGTGCTTTATGTTTGTGAGTATTCACATTCTCATATTGCTGCTCATTTTACCTGTACTGGCGATATTAGGCCATGGTGGCGCCTCTGTTTTTTATTCTTTTTTACTTACAACTGGAACTTGACGAACAGAAGAGTCAATTGGAGGAGTTTAAGAAACATCTGCAGTCCAATCTATCTCTGGATGCCTTACAACAATATATTGACACGATTGATAAACAGATCTTGGAATTGAGAGATGAAATCCAAGAACGTAAAAAGAACAAATGGAGCCATGATAAATATGATTACCTATCTGGAACTATCTACCAGGGATTCAGTGGCCGGAACGGAAATACATAGGGAACCACTTCCGTAGCTGATGCCATGACACCTGGAATGCCTATGCAGGCTCATGGAGCCAAACATCTGAATCAGGGTCGGGGGACTCCAACCTGGAAGGAGGCAGCGACACCAGCGGGGCGGTAAGAGGCAACGGAGGAGGTGGACAAAGCAGGAATCGCCAGAGGGGCCAGAGACACCAGAGAGGCAGAGGTCGGAGCACTTATCAGTCAATCAGATTTTTCCTACCTTAATTCCGATAGGCTGATAGAATCCTATAAGCCAATCGGAATTCGAGTGACGCCATCTTGGATGACGTCCCTTAAAGGAACCGTCATTCGTCGTTAGTCCGACGGGGAAGGTGGATGTTCCGCATCGGCAGTCTGAAAATGGAGCCGGAAGAAAGAAGATAGAAGATGCCGCTTGGAGGAAGACATCGCCCGGATGGAGGACCTCTTCTTTGACGCTTGGATCAAGACTTCGCCTGGATGGAGGACCACATCGCCCGGATTGGATGAAGAATTCGGCTCAGCTGGGTGAAGACGGCTCAAAGTAGGGAGATCTTCAGGGGGTTAGTGTTAGGTTTTTTTAAGGGGGGATTGGGTGGGTTAGAGTAGGGGTATGTGGGTGGTGGGTTTTAATGTTGGGGGGGTTGTATTTTTTTTTAACAGGTAAAAGAGCTGATTACTTTGGGCAATGCCCCGCAAAAAGCCCTTTTAAAGGCTGGTAAAAGAGCTGATTACTTTGTAATTTAGAATAGGGTAGGGCATTTTTTTTATTTTGGGGGGCTTTATTATTTTATTAGGGGGCTTAGATTAGGTGTAATTAGTTTAAACTTCTTGTAATATTTTTTTATTTTCTGTAATTTAGTGGGGGGGGGTTTGTCTTAAAGATTAGTTTATTTCATTAAATGTAATTGCAGGTAATTGTAGTTAATTTATTTAATTAATTTAATGATAGTGTAGTGTTAGGTTTAATTGTAACTTAGGTTAGGATTTATTTTACAGGTAATTTTGTAATTATTTTAACTAGGTAGCTATTAAATAGTTAATAACTATTTAATAGCTATTGTACCTAGTTAAAATAAATACAAAGTTGCCTGTAAAATTAATATAAATCCTAAAATAGCTACAATGTAACTATTTGTTATATTGTAGCTATATTAGGGTTTATTTGATAGGTAAGTATTTAGTTTTAAATAGGATTAATTTATTTAATTATAGGAATATTATTTCGTTTTATTTAAATTATATTTATGTTAGGGGGGTGTTAGGGTTAGGGTTAGACTTAGGTTTAGGGGTTAATACATTTATTATAGTAGCGGGTGGGAGATTAGGGGTTAATAATTGTAGGTAGGTGGCGGCGATGTTAGGGAGGGCAGATTAGGGGTTAATACAATTTATTATAGTGTTTGCGAGGCGGGAGTGCGGCGGTTTAGGGGTTAATACATTTATTATAGTGGCGGTGAGGTCCGGTCGGCAGATTAGGGGTTAATAATTGTAGTTAGGTAGCGGCGACATTGGAGGGGGCAGATTAGGGGTTAATAAATATACTATAGGTGTCAGCGGTGTTAGGGGCAGTAGATTAGGGTTTCATAGCTATAATGTAGGTGGCGGTGGTGTCCGGTCGGCAGATTAGGGGTT
The DNA here is from genome assembly GCF_027579735.1 of Bombina bombina. Classification (NCBI taxonomy): domain Eukaryota; kingdom Metazoa; phylum Chordata; class Amphibia; order Anura; family Bombinatoridae; genus Bombina; species Bombina bombina. Next base: position 691,526,694 of record NC_069504.1, on the reverse strand, counting down.
AACATTTTTTATTAAAGGGTTTGCAATGTGGGGGGGCCTCGGTTTAGGGGTACATAGGTTGTTTATGGGTGTTAGTGTACTTTGTAGCACAGTAGTTAAGAGCTTTATGTTCCGGCTTTAGCCCATAAAACTTTTAACTACTGACTTTTTTTTGCAGCTGGAATCTTGTCGGTAGTGGCTCTACCGCTCACTTCTTCCAAGACTCTAAATACCAGCGTTAGGCAAATCCCATAGAAAAAATAGGATACGCAATTGACATAAGGGGATCTGCGGTAGCCTCGAGTCGCGGAAAGAAAGTGAGCGGTAGACCCTTTCCTGCCTGACTCTAAATTCCAGCGGGCGGTCAAAAGCAGCGTTAGGACCCCTTAACGCTGCTTTTGACGGCTAAAGCCAAACTCTAAATCTAGACATAGGTTTGCATAATAAACGTAACTTTACGCCACAAAAGGTAAACTCAGGTGTGAGTACTTTTATACAATTAGTGGAACATGACATTAATAATCTACGCAGACGGGTTGAAATGAGTCATTCTAAACATGCACATAGAGGGAATAACTTTAATAGGGAGGATAGGGGCAATTTGAAGAGCCTTAAGGAAAACAACAAACTCATTTTTAAAGAGGCGGACAAGGGTGGGGCCCTTGTCAGTTTAGAGGAAGGGTACTATATTCAGGAGATTATGGGACAATTGGCTGATAAAAATGTATACCAATTGCTACCATCTAATCCAATGTATACAATTAAAAAGGAGCATGAAATATGTGTAACCAGAGCTCAAAAATTGGATTAATTAATAGCAAAGCAAGTAGGTTAATTTTGGAAACAGAGGATATCATACCTGTTCTGTATATACTCCCCAAAGTCCACAAGGACATGGAAAGGCCTCCAGGCCATCCTATAGTGAGGGGGTAGGCTCTATACTTTCTAAAGCATCTATATATGTAGATAAAATACTTAGGCCTTTTGTTTGCTCCACCTCTTATATTAAAGACACAGGAGACGTTGTTAATAAAGTACATAATGTGACACTGGACAACAACAAGGGTATTCTATTCAGCCTTGATGTAACTAGTCTATACACCTTGATTACTCATGAGGCAGGCATGGGTGCTGTGAATAGGTGTTTAATACAATAATTGAACATTAATGAAAGACAGAGAGCATTTGTTTTAGATCTCTTAAATTTTGTTCTTAGGTGCAATTTTTTCCTGTTCCAAGACCACTTTTATTTGCAATTGCAGGGTACAGCTATGAGTTCCAATGTCGCCCCAACCTATGCCAACATCTTTATGAACACATTTGAGGAATATTTTGTTTACAGTCATCAGCTGTTTCATCTATATGGCGCCACATGGTGGCGCTATATAGATGATATTTTTGGCATCTGGTTGGGCGACATTGGAACCCTTGAGCATTTTTTAAAGGATCTGTAATTGTGCCACACAACATATCACATTTAAATAAATGTGATGGAAGAAAAAAAATATTTTTTGGACACTACGGTGTACAAGAAAGATGGGGTGTTGGCTGTAAACCTTTTTAAGAAACAAACAGTGAGATTACGAGTTTTACGGTAACAGGGGTAACAGGGGTGCGTTGCTGACGAGCTACCTTAAGACAACAGTGGTATTACAGATTTTTTTAAACCTGGCGTTAGCCGCAAAAAGGTAAGCGTAGAGCAAAAGTTTGCTCCACATCTCACCTCAATACCAGCGCTGCTTACGGTAGCGGTAAGCTGGAAAAACGTGCTCATGCATGATTTCCCTATAGGAAACAATAGGGCTGAGCTGGCTGAAAAAACCTAACACCTGCAAAAAAGCAGCTTTCAGCTCCTAACACAGCCCCATTGTTTCCTTTGGGGAAATTAATTTTATGTCTGCACCTAACACCCTAACATGAACCCTGAGTCTAAACACCCCTAATCTTACACTTATTAAACCCTAATCTGCCACCCCCACTATCGCTGACACCTACATTATATTATTAACCCCTAAACTGCCGCTCCGGACACCACCGCCACCTATAGTATCCTTATGAACCCCCTAATCTGCTGCCCCCAACATCGCAGACACCTACATTATAGTTATTAACCCCTAATCTGCCCCCCATCATCGCCGCAACTATATTAAATTTATTAACCCCTAAACTGCAACTGCCTACGTCGCCGCCACTATAATAAATGTATTAACCCCTAAACCTACCCCCTAACTTAAATATAATTTAAATACATCTAAATAAATTTACTACAATTAAATAAATGATTCCTATTTAAAACAAAATACTTACATATAAAATAAATCCTAAGCTAGCTACAATATAACTAATAGTTAGTGATGTCGCAAACATAAAATATTCTGTTCGCAAACGGCGAATGTAAACTTCCGCAAAAGTTCGCGAACCGGCGAACCGCCATTGACTTCAATGGGCAGGCAAATTTTAAAACCCACAGGGACACTTTCTGGCCACAATAGTGATGGAAAAGTTGTTTCAAGGGGACTAACACCTGGACTGTGGCATGCCGGAGGGAGATCCATGGCAAAACTCCCATAGAAAATTACATAGTTGATGCAGAGTCTGGTTTTAATCCATAAAGGGCATAAATCACCTAACATTCCTAAATTGTTTGGAATAACATGCTTTAAAACATCAGGTATGATGTTGTATCGATCAGGTAGTGTAAGGGTTACGCCCGCTTCGCAGTGTGCAGTGTAGGTGATATACCTGCCCTGACCATGCTTTGCAGACCAGGTATCAGTGGTCAGATGGACCCTTGCCCCAACACTGTGTGCCAGACATGCCATTACTTCCTTTTGCACGATCGAGTACAGGTTTGGGATTGCCTTTTGTGCAAAGAAATTTCGGCCGTATACCTTCCACTGCGGTGTCCCAATAGCTACAAATTTTTTGAACGCCTCAGACTCCATCAGCTTGTATGGTAAAAGTTGGCGGGCTAAGAGTTCAGACAAGCCAGCTGTCAGATGCCAGGCAAGGGGGTGACTTTGTGACATTGGCTTCTTACGCTCAAACATGTCCTTGATAGACACCTGACTGTGGGCAGATGAGCAGGAACTGCTCAAGGTGAGAGACAGAGTGGCGGATGGTTGAGAGGGGGCAAGGAGGACAACAGTGGTTGACGTGGCTGAAGATGCTGGACCAGGAGGAGGATGGCGGCTTTGAGTTTGTGTGCTGCTTGTACTCATGTGTTGATCCCATAGGCATTTGTGATGTGCGATCATGTGCCTTCGCAAAGCAGTTGTACCTAGGTGGGTGTTGGACTTCCCACGACTCAGTTTCTTTTGGCACAGGTTGCAAATGGCATCGCTGTTGTCAGAGGCAGACACACAAAAAAAATGCCACACTGCTGAGCTCTGCAATGACGGCATTCTGGTGATGGCAACAGCATGCGTTGATTGGCGTGCTGTCTGGCTGACCCCGGGTGCCGATGCATGCTTTCTGACTGTGCCACTAGCTCCTTGCGATGACCTCCCCCTGCTTCCAACTCATCTCCTCCTCCTCTCTGTCTTCCCATCTGAACTTTCCCCCTGCTCTTCTTCTCTTCTAGCAGGCACCCACGTGACATCCACAGACGCATCGTCATCATCAACCGCTTCACTTGTATCTGACAACTCAGCAAAGGAAGCAGCAGCGGGTACAACATCATCATCATCACACTGTACGTCCATGTGTGTAATGCTGCCTGACTGAGGCATATCCCTGTTATCTACATCCTCTGGCAATAATGGTTGCGCATCACTCATTTCTTCCAACTGATGTGTAAATAACTCCTCTGACAGATCGAGTGAAGCAGGAGTGGTAACTTGAGAGGTGCCCGAAGCTAAGCTGGAGGAGGATGGTGCGTCAAGGTTCCGAGCAGAAGCTGTAGAAGATTGGGTGTCCTGTGTTAGCCAGTCAACTATGTCCTCAGAAATGTTCGAGTTCAGGGTACGTGGCCTCTGAACACTGGGCATTATTCTAGGCCAAAGGGAATCACAGCACCATGACGGCCCCTGCAGGGTGGCCTGCCTCTGCCTGTCATTTTATTTTTGATTAGTAGTACTATGCGTGCAAGCTACTGTGACAACAGATATGAGTGGCACTGTGCACTGGTAGAAGTTGGCAGAGTAGACCTGACACACACGCTTGCAGACAACTAACTGCTATTCAATCTATTACAGTCAAAAACATTTTTTTTTTAAATGTACACTACTGTTAGACCAGATATGAGTTGCACTGGTGTGACACTGTGCCCTGGCAGGCCCTGAAACGCACACGGGTTAAGGAAACTGACTGCTATTATTTCACAGTCAAATTTCTAGTTTTTTTTTAATGTACACTACTGTTACACCAGATATGAGTTGCACTGGTGTGACACTGTGCCCTGGCAGGCCCTGAAATGCACACGTGTGAAGGAAACTGACTGCTATTATTTCACAGTCCAATTTCTAGTTTTTTTTAATGTACACTACTGTTACACCAGATATGAGTTGCACTGGTGTGACACTGTGCCCTGGCAGGCCCTGAAACGCACACGGGTTAAGGAAACTGACTGCTATTATTTCACAGTCAAATTTCTAGTTTTTTTTTAATGTACACTACTGTTACACCAGATATGAGTTGCACTGGTGTGACACTGTGCCCTGGCAGGCCCTGAAACGCACACGTGTGAAGGAAACTGACTGCTATTATTTCACAGTCAAATTTCTAGTTTTTTTTTTCATATACACTACTGTTACACCAGTTATGAGTTGCAATGGTGTGACACTGTGCCCTGGCAGGCCCTGAAACGCACACGCGTGAAGGAAACTGACTGCTATTATTTCACAGTCAAATTTCTATTTTTTTTTTTAACTCCTTAAGGATCAAGGCCATTTTTCAATTTGTTTCCCTTAAGGACCAGGGCTATTTTTACATTTCTGCAGTGTTTGTGTTTAGCTGTAATTTTCCTCTTACTCATTTACTGTACCCACACATATTATATACCATTTTTGGTTGTAAATGCTTCTCTTGGATCCCCTTTGTTCAGAAATAGCAGACTTATATGGCTTTGGCGTTGCTTTTTGGTAATTAGAAGGCTGCTAAATGCCACTGCGCACCACACTTGTTTTATGCCCAGCAGTGAAGGGGTTAATTAGGGAGCATGTAGGCAGCTTGTTGAGTTAATTTTAGCTTAAGTGTAGTGTAGTAGACAACCCAAAGTATTGATCTAGGCCCATTTTGGTATATTTAATGCCACCATTTCACCTCCAAATGCGATCAAATTTAAAAAAAAAAAAATTCTCAATTTTATGTTTCTCACTGAAATTATTTACAAACAGCTTGTGCAATTATGGCACAAATGGTTGTAAATGCTTCTCTGGGATCCCCTTTGCTCAGAAATAGCAGCCATATATGACTTTGGCGTTGCTTTCTGGTAATTAGAAGGCCGCTAAATGCTGCTGCGCATCACACGTGTATAATGGCTAGCAGTGAAGGGGTTAATTATGTAGTTTGTAGGGAGCTTGCAGGGTTAATTTTAGCTTTAGTGTACAGATCAGCCTCCCACCTAACACATCAGACCCCCTGATCCCTCCCAAACAGCTCCCTTCCCTCCCCCACCCCACAATTGTCCCCGCCATCTTAAGTACTGGCAGAAAGTCTGCCAGTACTAAAATAAAAGGTTTTTTAATTTTTAAAAAAATTTTTTTTAGCATATTTACATATTCTGTGGTGTAGCATCCCCCCTTAGCCCCCAACCTCCCTGATCCCCCCCCCAAAAACAGCTCTCTAACCCTCCCCATCTCCCTTATTGTCAGCCATCTTGGGTACTGACAGCTGTCTGCTATTATTTCACAGTCAAAAAAGTTTTTTTTTTTTTTAAATGTACACTACTGTTACACCAGATATGAGTGGTGGCACTGGGCAAGTGGGCACAGTATACGCTGTGAGCCTAACACACACGCTGGCAGGCAGGAAAAAAAAAAAAAAGCAGACTGATGTTCTAGCCCTAAAAAGGGCTTTTTGGGGTGCTGTCCTTACAGCAGAGATCAGATGAGTCCTTCAGGACTGTAGTGGACACTGAATACACTAGCCTAGCTATCGATTTCCCTATTAAATCAGCAGCAGCTACACTGTCCCTCCTCTCACTAAGAATACAGCTTCCGAATGAATCTAAAATGGATGCTGTCCAGGAGGTGGGAGGGTCTGGGAGGGAGGGTCTGCCGCTGATTGGCTGGAATGTGTCTGCTGACTGTGAGGTACAGGGTCAAAGTTTACTCAATGATGACGAATAGGGGGTGGACCGAACATCGCATATGTTCGCCCGCCGTGGCGAACGCGAACAAGCTATGTTTGCCGGGAACTATTCGCCGCCGAACTATTCGGGACATCACTACTAATAATTACATTTGTATCTAGCTTAGGATTTATTTTTATTTTACAGGCAACATTGTATTTATTTTAACTAGGTACAATAGTTATTAAATAGTTATTAACTATTTAATAACTATCTAGCTAAAATAAGTTCAAAAGTACCTGTAAAATAAACCCTAACCTAAGTTACAATTACACCTAACACTACACTATAATTAAACTAATTACTTAAACTACCTACAATTAATTACAATTAAATTAAATAAACTAAATTACGAAAACAAACACTAAATTACAGAAAATAAAAAAAGAATTACAAGAATTTTAAACTAATTACACCTAATCTAATCCCCCTAAAAAAATAAAAAAGCCCCCCAAAATAATAAAATTCCCTACCCTATACTAAATTACAAATAGCCCTTTAAATGGATCCTATCAGCCAATCAGAATAAAGGTAGGAAAAATCCTATTGGCTGAGGCAATCAGCCAATAGGATTGACCTTGCGTTCTATTGGCTGATTGGAACAGCCAATAGAATGCAAGCTCAATCCTATTGGCTGATTGGATTAGCCAATCGGATTGAACTTCAATCCTATTGGCTGATTGCATCAGCCAATAGGATTTTTCCTACCTTAATTCCGATTGGCTGATAGGATTCTATCAGTCAATCGGAATTCAAGGGACGCCATCTTGGATTACATCACTTAAAGGACCAGTAATTCTGTCATCGGCCGTCGGATGAAGAGGATGCTCCGCGTCGGATGTCTTGAAGATGAACCCGCTCCGCTCCGGAAGGATGAAGATAGAAGATGCCGCCTGGATAAAGACTTCTACCGGTCTGGAGGTCCTCTTCTGGCCGGATAGGATGAAGACTTCAGACCCTATGGAGGATCACTTGTGCCCAGCTGGGTGAAGACGTCTCAAGGTAGGATGTATGGTTGATTTATTGATGACCTGCTGATCTGGCATAATACTGATAATCAGACAGTGAATAATTTTATTGATTACATGAATGCTAATGAGTACAATTTAACATTTACTAGGTTGACTAAAAAAATGACTGAAAAAGCATGGATTATTTAAATCTAGATTTAAATATATATAACTTTAATAACATAGTGACATCAGTGTACAGAACACCTCTGGCTAGAGCTGACTCTTGCATATACCACATATGAAGAGGGATATCCCTAAAGCACAATGTTTATGTATCTGCAGAAACTGCACAGGCTGGAAATGTACCAGAAACCAGCACAGGAGTTAAATCAAAGACTTGTGGGATAGAGGCTATAGCAAAAATCCTTACTAAAATTGAGTTATGAGGTGGCTGAAATTTACAGGTGATCTCTGTTCACTCCTAAGAGAAAGGAATATCCCAAAGGTCAGGTGTGCTTTATTACGAAATATAGTAATTAATATGATTCAATTATTAGAAAACAATTACCTTGTCTTATGTGGGGATGATATTTTTAAAATTGCGATATCCAGATTAATTAAATTTATAGCAAGAAGAGCCCCAACAATTTGGGATTTAACTAGAAAAATATTATCAGGAAAACAGCCTAGACCTCTGAATTGGCTCATGAAGGTCAAAGGCTTTTTTAAATGTGGACATTCTCCATGTAAAATTTGTGAATATATTGCTAGAGCAGATATATTGTCATCTACACAGACCGGTAAAAATGACCAAATTAGAAATAGAATAGACTGCACATCTAGTCATGGGGTACATTTGATCAATTGCCAATGCTGTTTCAGTCAATATGTAGGTATTACAAGATGTCCTCTGAAGGACAGACTAAGAGAGCATCTAATATCCTTGAATGAAACCAAGCAAAAAATGACAGTTTATAAACACATTAGTACACATGGAAAGCATAACAGATTGTTCTCTTTTGTGGGAATTAATATTGTAAATAGAGATCCCAGAGGAGGATAGATTAAAGTTTCTTCAGTGGCAAGAAATATTTTGAATCTTAGAGCTCCACACTAGATTTCCAGAAGGGATACATAAAAGACTAGATGTAGATTTATTATAAGGATAGGTATTGTGCTACCTATCCCTCTGGATATATTCATATATCCTCATGCCAGTTGCTAAACACTTTAGGAGAGGGAAGTGTCAATCTCAGTGCATTCACTGGCATCAATACTCTCGCCAGACATCGCTGCCGCGGATCCACATATGTCAAGTACGGTGCGATTAGCATCGGACTGTTAACTAACAGTCATCAATGTCGTGGTTATACGGGTTTTTCCCAACTTTATTTATAACATTTCATTACAGTCCATGAACAAGCACATTTCTCAAAAGCTAATCTTTTTTCCATCTGTTATTGTCCAAGAAATAGCTAAATTTATACCTCAACAAACAATATTTCATAGAAAGTTAGTGTTATTTTTATTTGTTATATGATCCTTTCAAATAAATTAATATGCATTTGTATTTCTAGAAGTCATTATATGCTTTTATCTCATGTTTTGTTTTTATAAATGATTATTAATGCTAGAATTTCTACATATATCTTTGCACATACTTGTATGTATATATATATATATATATATATATATATATATATATATATATATATATATATATATATATATATATATATATATATATATATATAGCAAACAAGAAAAAGAGCGTGTCTGGGCAACAGGCTTAAAAAAATAATTAAAACATAGCTTTTATTGTGGCAAAAAATGTAAGATCAGTTACATCTAATAAAAACAATGTAAAGAATCAGAGCAGCAGCGGTCTTACACGTTTCAACTACTGCTTTACTCATAGACCGTGCTGCTACTGGCTCACAGCCTCCTTAAATATATCTAATTAGCACTGATGTAACCCAAAACATACAAAGCATACAAGTTTATATATATACAGTTGTATGCAAAAGTTTAGGCACCCCTGACAATTTCCATGATTTTCATTTATAAATAATTGGGTGTTTGGATCAGCAATTTCATTTTGATCTATCAAATAACTGAAGCACCCAGTAATATTTCAGTAGTGAAATGAGGTTTATTGGATTAACAGAAAATGTGCAATATGCATCCAAACAAAATTAAACAGGTGCACAAATTTGGGCACCCTTGTTATTTTGTTGATTTGAATACCTGTAACTACCTAGCACTGATTAATTGGAACACGCAATTGGTTTGGTGAGCCCATTAAGCCTTGAACTTCATAGACAGGTGCATCCAATCAGGAGAAAAGGTATTCAAGGTGGCCAATTGCAAGTTGTTGTTCTTTTTGACTCTCCTCTGAAGAGTGGCAACATGGGGGCATCAAAACCACTCTAAAATTACCTGAAAACAGATATTGTTGAACATTATGGTTTAGGGAAGACTACAAAAAGGTATTGCAGATATTTAAGCTGTCAGTGTCCACTGTGAGGATCATAGTGAGGAAATTGAATACCACAGGCATAGTTCTTGTTAAGGCCAGAAGTGGCAGGCCAAGTAAAATATCGGAGAGGCAAAGGCAAAGGATGGTGATAATGGTCAAAAACAGACCACAGACCACCTCCAAAGACCTACAACATCATCTTGATGCAGATGGTGTCACTGTGCATAGTTCAACAATTCAGTGCACTTTGCACAAGGAAAAGATGTATGGGAGAGTGATGCGGAAGAAGCCTTTTCTGCACACATGCCACAAACAGAGTCGCTTGAGGTATGCAAACGCACATTTGGACAAGCCAACTTCATTTTGGAAGAAGGTGCTGTGGACTGATGAAACAAAGATTGAGTTATTTGGTCATAACAAGGGGCATTATGCAGGGCGGCTAAAGAACACAGCGTTCCAAGACAAGCAATTGCTACCCACAGTAAAATTTGGTGGATGTTCCATCATGCTGTGGGACTGTGTGGCCAGTGCCGGTACTGGTAATCTTGTTTAAGTTGAGGGCCACATGGATTCCACTCAATATCAGCAGATACTTGAGAATAATGTTGAAGAATCAGACACAAAGTGGAAGTTACGTCAGGGCTGGATATTTCAACAAGACAAGTACCCAAAACACTGTTCAAAATCTACTCTGGCATTTATGCAGAGGAACAAGTACAATGTTCTGGAATGGCCATTCCAGTCACCAGACCTGAATAGCATTGAAAATCTGTGGGGTGATTTGAACCGGTCTGTCCATGCTCGGCAACCATCAAACCTAACTAAACTGGAGATGTTTTGCAAGGAGGAATGGTCCAAAATACCTTCATCCAGAATCCAGACACTCATTACAGGCTATAGGAAGCATCTAGAGGCTGTTATTTCTGCCAAAGAAGGCTCTTCTAAATATTGATGCAATATTTCTGTTGGGGTGCCCAAATTTATGCACCTGTCTAATTTTGTTTTGATGCATATTGTACATTCTCTGTTAATCCAATAAACCTCACTTCACTACTGAAATATTACTGTGTCCTTCAGTCATTTGATAGATCAAAATGAAATTGCTGATCCAGACACCCAATTATTTATAAATGAAACTCATGGAAATTGTCAGGGGTGCCTATTTTTTTTGCATACAACTGAGTATATATGTGTGTGTTATGTCTGAAATCTTTTGCAAACATATTTACATGTCCCTAAGTTCCTTTTTTATTCTAAACAATGTTGTCTTTCATATCTCTGTGTTTATTTATACCACTATATGTATATATTGTAAGTTTATTATTATTCTGAGCAGGAATAATTTTGAATATAGCATCTATATGCTATATATAGATGCTATATATATATATATATATATATATATATATATATATATCATCAGAGTATCATATGTATTGATTTGCAATCAATGGATATTTTAAGAGCTGGGACTGTTTTCTCTCTGTACTTGTGTAACCCCTCCTGATTGCAATCTAGTTTTAAAAACCACCCCTACACAGGTGTTATAAAATGGGCTGGCATATAACATGACATTTCTTACTGAATAAGAAATTCAAGAGAAGGAAGAAAAACACTGAAAATTGCATGACACCAAAGAGTTGATTTTAATTTCTGCTATATCTGAATCATGACAGTTTAATGTTAGGTGGGCTATCCATTTGAGCTATCAGCTTAAGATTATATTGAATCAAACATCAATTCAAATTTTAAAATCATTGTTTAAAATATTACACTGTGTGTTCTAATTTCAGAATCAATGTTTATCTTTAATACTAATTTCACATATACATACTTTCAAAGTATAGTGCACAATGTAACAAATGGTACTTACAAGTTCTGATGAGTGATCAATGACACAAGTATCGAGTAATTTGATTAATTAGTGATAGTTTAAAATGTATATTTGAGTCATATTGGCTGATGTCATAAATCATGTGATTATGCATATTCCAATCAAAAATGGTTGAAAAATTCACTAGTGTGTGGGTTATTTAGGAGTTTACGTTTACTTAATTGGTGTGAAAAGTGTTGCGCCAAAATTGGTGCGAAGTGGAGAGTGTGACTTGCATTACATGGCTTAAACATGATGCAAATAGATTTTTACAAAAATTAAAAAGGAAGTTAGCTATATTATGTTGTGTATTTATTTCATTTTTATTTGTTTATCTATTAGCGCAACAAGTTTGGGGCAACATTTTACAAAAAATTTGGAGAAATATTGTCCCCTTGCTTTGTAATGAGAGACACAGTTGTAACATAATACATAAGTAGTAATGTATTTTTCATTTTATCCCTATGTCTACTTGTGCACCAAATGTGGAGCAATAATATTGTTTGATTTACAAAGGGTATACAATTTTAATAAAGTTTCTAATTTACTTTTATGTAATATACTTCATTCTCTTGCAGCATCGAACATAAGCTTTTCAGACTCCCATTGAGTTATAAGGCATCCGTGACCTCAAGGGTGGCAGATTGAAAACTAGGTACGCTGCTTCAGAATAGGCGCGAGCGTATCTATTAAATGTTTGATAAATTTGGAAAAGGGTCAAATAGAGTTGAATCTGAATTCGAAACATCTGTAATGACGCAAGCATCAATCTGCTTCGGATTGAGATAGCAGGAGTGTATATTATGTCACAAATTCCAACATTTGACGATCTTGACACTTTGATAACTACGGCTGATCAATCTTGCGACAAATACGATGCAGGATTCAAGCATATTTTCAATTGACACTTTAATAAATATACCCCATAGAATATGTATTGAGCTAGAATCCAAGTATCCTAGCACTCAACAGACTGCAGACAGGGTAAAATAAACAGCTTTATTTCCACATTTAAAAATAAAAAGGACACATATACTGCACCATAAAAGCAAAAAAGCAAGACAAAGTGAGAGAGCCTAGACCCTCCATACCAGATGTGTTTCATGCCCCTAGGGCACTTGATTACTGATAGAGATAAGGGTCAATGCTGAAGCTTATATTCACCTTTTAGTGAATTGGATAAGTGTTATCAATCATTTAAAGTTAACCCTCAAGGTGTCCATAGCTACAATTGTTTATACTGGGTTTAGCATTTGCAGAGAACACCATCTCTAAGCTGCCATCTTTCTAAGTGACATCTTTAAGTGGCAGCAATGAGAATTAGACAAGAATTACAAACAGGACAGAATGCTACTTGTTCAAGCCTAAGCTATTTTTCTCCCTTTAGACTAATGTCTATAAAAGTAGATTTTCTTTTAAACCTCACTGGGGGCTAGTTTTTTTTTTAAAATTATTAGCTTTTCTGAATATTATATCAGGATGTTTCTTGACAAGTCATTAAACTTTTGTACCTTGCTTTTTGTGAAAATGTATCACAATTTGATGGCCGATATCGTCAGGACCTTTTTTCTGGAGCTGCGGTTGTACTTGCCCTTCTGTTAGAGTCTTTCCTTGACTGCCAGTGTTAGCTCACGTGACTTCCTTGATTACGCCACGGTTACGGAGCTATACATGTGTCAGCTTTTATACCTTTTGTATGAATGTGGTATTTACCTTGTGGAAACAAATGTATTAAAGTGCCAGTAAACCTAAAAAATAATGTTATATAATTCTGCACATAAAGCAGCCAGCACTTCCTGTGGATTATCAGAATTGACAAGAGGAAAAGACTCTCTCTATATTTATTCAAGATAAGATCATTGTTGTATTAATGACCTTTATTTATTGTATTATTTATTTGATTGAAGTGTATTTCTATTTTTTGTGTGCACAGTTATTTTCAGTAGATAACTTTGCTTATTAGCTGTATTATAAAATTTGGTTTTGATGTTAACTTATCACCTATTAATGGGTCTGCCTTAAGCTGATGGCAATTCTTATTTATTATCCTACTAAGTATTCCATGGTCTGCATTATAATTTGCGATAAATTGAATTTGTATAGCCGTAGTGGTCTCTCTATTCTCAGTTGATTTATTTTCATATTTTAGGAGTGTTGTTCTATCACGGCTAGATTTGGAGTTTTGTCGGTAACGACCCGAAAAACTAACGCCCGCTTTTTTCTGGCCGCACCATAAAAATAACTCTGGTATTGAGAGTCCACATAAAGGCTGCGTTAGGCTCCAAAAAAGGAGCGTAGAGCATTTTTAACGCAGCTTCAACTCTCAATACCAGAGTTGCTTACGGACGCGGCCAGCCTCAAAAACGTGCTCGTGCACGATTCCCCCTTAGGAAACAATGGGGCTGTTTGAGCTGAAAAAAAACCTAACACCTGCAAAAAAGCCGCGTTCAGCTCTTAACGCAGCCCCATTGTTTGCTATGGGGAAACACTTCCTACGTCTGCACCTAACACTCTAACATGTACCCCGAGTCTAAACACCCCTAACCTTACACTTATTAACCCCTAATCTGCCGCCCCCGCTATCGCTGACACCTGCATTTTATTTTTAACCCCTAATCTGCCGCTCCGTAAACCGCCGCTACTTACATTATCCCTATGTACCCCTAATCTGCTGCCCCTAACACCGCCGTCCCCTATATTATATTTATTAACCCCTAATCTGCCCCCCACAACGTCGCAGCCAGCTACCTACAATAATTAACCCCTAATCTGCCGACCGCAAAGCGCCGCCACCTACGTTATCCTTATGTACCCCTAATCTGCTGCCCCTAACACCGCCGACCCCTGTATTATATTTATTAACCCCTAATCTGCCCCCAACAACGTCGCCTCCACCTGCCTACACTTATTAACCCCTAATCTGCCGACCGGAGCTCACCGCTATTCTAATAAATGTATTAACCCCTAAAGCTAAGTCTAACCCTAACACTAACACCCCCCTAAGTTAAATATAATTTACATCTAACGAAATTAATTAACTCTTATTAAATAAATTATTCCTATTTAAAGATAAATACTTACCTGTAAAATAAATCCTAATATAGCTACAATATAAATTATAATTATATTATAGCTATTTTAGGATTAATATTTATTTTACAGGTAACTTTGTATTTATTTTAACCAGGTACAATAGCTATTAAATAGTTAAGAACTATTTAATAGCTAAAATAGTTAAAATAATTACAAAATTACCTGTAAAATAAATACTAACCTAAGTTACAATTAAACCTAACACTACACTATCAATAAATTAATTAAATAAACTACCTACAATTACCTACAATTAACCTAACACTACACTATCAATAAATTCATTAAATACAATTCCTACAAATAAATACAATTAAATAAACTAGCTAAAGTACAAAAAATAAAAAAGAACTAAGTTACAAAAAATAAAAAAATATTTACAAACATAAGAAAAATAATAATTACACCTACTCTAAGCCCCCTAATAAAACAACAAAGCCCCCCAAAATAAAAAATGCCCTACCCTATTCTAAATGACTAAAGTTAAAAGCTCTTTTACCTTACCAGCCCTGAACAGGGCCCTTTGCGGGGCATGCCCCAAGAAGTTCAGCTCTTTTGCCTGTAAAAAAAAACATACAATACCCCCCCCCCAACATTACAACCCACCACCCACATACCCCTAATCTAACCCAAACCCCCCTTAAATAAACCTAACACTAAGCCCCTGAAGATCTTCCTACCTTGTCTTCACCTCACCGGGTATCACCGATCGGTCCTGGCTCCGATATCTTCATCCAACCCAAGCGGGGGCTAGACATCCACTGAAGAAGTCCAGAAGAGGGTCCAAAGTCTTCATCCTATCTGGGAAGAAGAGGCGATCCGGACCGGCAACCATCTTGATCCAAGCGGCATCTTCTATCTTCATCCGATGACGACCGGCTCCATCCTGAAGACCTCCACCGCGGACCCATCTTCTTCCGGCGACGTCCAACTGAAGAATGACGGTTCCTTTAAGGGACGTCATCCAAGATGGCGTCCCTCGAATTCCGATTGGCTGATAGGATTCTATCAGCCAATCGGAATTAAGGTAGGAATATTCTGATTTGCTGATGGAATCAGCCAATCAGAATCCAGTTCAATCCGATTGGCTGATCCAATCAGCCAATCAGATTGAGCTCGCATTCTATTGGCTGTTCCGATCAGCCAATAGAATGCGAGCTCAATCTGATTGGCTGATTGGATCAGCCAATCGGATTGAACTTGATTCTGATTGGCTGATTCCATCAGCCAATCAGAATATTCCTACCTTAATTCCGATTGGCTGATAGAATCCTATCAGCCAATCGGAATTCGAGGGACGCCATCTTGGATGACGTCCCTTAAAGGAACCGTCATTCTTCAGTTGGACGTCGCCGGAAGAAGATGGGTCCGCGGTGGAGGTCTTCAGGATGGAGCCGGTCGTCATCGGATGAAGATAGAAGATGCCGCTTGGATCAAGATGGTTGCCGGTCCGGATCGCCTCTTCTTCCCTGATAGGATGAAGACTTTGGACCCTCTTCTGGACTTCTTCAGTGGATGTCTAGCCCCCGCTTGGGTTGGATGAAGATATCGGAGCCAGGACCGATCGGTGATACCCGGTGAGGTGAAGACAAGGTAGGAAGATCTTCAGGGGCTTAGTGTTAGGTTTATTTAAGGGGGGTTTGGGTTAGATTAGGGGTATGTGGGTGGTGGGTTGTAATGTTGGGGGGGGTATTGTATGTTTTTTTTTACAGGCAAAAGAGCTGAACTTCTTGGGGCATGCCCCGCAAAGGGCCCTGTTCAGGGCTGGTAAGGTAAAAGAGCTTTTAACTTTAGTCATTTAGAATAGGGTAGGGCATTTTTTATTTTGGGGGGCTTTGTTGTTTTATTAGGGGGCTTAGAGTAGGTGTAATTAGTTTAAAATTGTTGTAATATTTTTCTTATGTTTGTAAATATTTTTTTATTTTTTGTAACTTAGTTCTTTTTTATTTTTTGTACTTTAGCTAGTTTATTTAATTGTATTTATTTGTAGGAATTGTATTTAATGAATTTATTGATAGTGTAGTGTTAGGTTAATTGTAGGTAATTGTAGGTAGTTTATTTAATTAATTTATTGATAGTGTAGTGTTAGGTTTAATTGTAACTTAGGTTAGTATTTATTTTACAGGTAATTTTGTAATTATTTTAACTATTTTAGCTATTAAATAGTTCTTAACTATTTAATAGCTATTGTACCTGGTTAAAATAAATACAAAGTTACCTGTAAAATAAATATTAATCCTAAAATAGCTATAATATAATTATAATTTATATTGTAGCTATATTAGGATTTATTTTACAGGTAAGTATTTATCTTTAAAGAGGAATAATTTATTTAATAAGAGTTAATTAATTTCGTTAGATGTAAATTATATTTAACTTAGGGGGGTGTTAGTGTTAGGGTTAGACTTAGCTTTAGGGGTTAATACATTTATTAGAGTAGCGGTGAGCTCCAGTCAGCAGATTAGGGGTTAATAATTGAAGTTAGGTGTCGGCGATGTTAGGGAGGGCAGATTAGGGGTTAA
Organism: Bombina bombina; assembly: GCF_027579735.1. Classification (NCBI taxonomy): domain Eukaryota; kingdom Metazoa; phylum Chordata; class Amphibia; order Anura; family Bombinatoridae; genus Bombina; species Bombina bombina. The sequence goes on along the minus strand of NC_069504.1, from coordinate 691,509,503 downwards.
TACTATTTATTATAGGGTTAGTGATGCGGATTAGGGGTTAATAACTTTATTATAGTAGCGCTCAGGTCCGCTCAGCAGATTAGGGGTTAATAAGTGTAGGCAGGTGGAGGCGACGTTGAGGGGGGCAGATTAGGGGTTAATAAATATAATACAGGGGTCGGCGGTGTTAGGGGGAGCAGATTAGGGGTACATAAGGATAACGTAGGTGGCGGTCGGCAGATTAGGGGTTAAAAAAATTTATTCGAGTGTCGGCGATGTGGGGGGACCTCGGTTTAGGGGTACATAGGTAGTTTATGGGTGTTAGTGTACTTTAGAGTACAGTAGTTAAGAGCTTTAGAAACCGGCGTTAGCCCAGAAAGCTCTTAGCTACTGACTTTTTCCTGCGGCTGGAGTTTTGTCGTTAGATGTCTAACGCTCACTTCAGAAACGACTCTAAATACCGGAGTTATAAAAATCCCATTGAAAAGATAGGATACGCAATTTACGTAAGGGGATCTGCGGTATGGAAAAGTCGCGGCTGAAAAGTGAGCGTTAGACCCTATTTTGAGTGACTCCAAATACCGGCGGTAGCCTAAAACCAGCGTTAGGAGCCTCTAACGCTGGTTTTCACGGCTAACGCCAAACTCCAAATCTAGGTCTCAGTGTTTTTAGCTTTTGACACTGCATTATTAATATTTTTTTTTTTTTTTTGAAAAATGTTTATTGGATGAAATATGGCATTACAGAGCAATGTAGTATAAATAACATTAGTCATGGAGCGCAATAAATACAAGAGTAAAACAAGCTTATACAGATAGCGTGTTAATTGTTGCCTATAACGTTAGTCTATCATCCATTTTTAAATAACTCGTATTATCTTGTTATTAGTCAATCTTATCTAAAACAACAACATTAAAACAATAGAACTATGGTTGGTCGCGAAATGGGTATTAATCCAAGGGTTTTTTTTTTTGTTTGTTTTTTTTTTGCTCATATGTATCTTGTTCTGGATGTGTCCTATCTAGTCTTAAAGGGCTATGTGGCAGCTTGTGGTTTTAGTGAGTGTGCATACGTGATTCCCAGTAGAATTGTATATTATGATATGTTTCCATGTCTTTGCGAATGAAATAACCGTATTCCTCTAATAGTATTGTGTGTGCCATGAGTGATTCCCAGACTTTATATGTGGGGACTACTTGTGATTTCCAATTGGCTGCTATTAGGGATCTTGCCGTGTTTAATGCTAACTGAATCAATTTCCTCCGAATTTTGCATTTACATTTTGGGAGTAAGTTTAATAGGGCTGTAGGGAGTTGGATCTTATAGTCATTCTGTTGATTGCTTATGGCTTTAATATATTCTCCAACCTGCTGCCAGAAGGGCTGAATGAGGTTACATGCCCACCATATATGAGTCATGGTGCCCTTACTACCGCAGCCTCTCCAGCACATGTCTGAAGCTGCCGGGTAGATCGCTTTAACCCTTGCTGGGGTAAGATACCATCTGGCCAAGATCTTAAAATTTAATTCTAGGGACTTGGCGGAAACCCATGATTTCTTTGTGTTATGGAATATGTGTTTCCATTCTGTCTCAGTCAATTCTCTATCTATTTCCCTGTGCCAACGGTTAACATACGCCGGCATATCTGGTTTATTTGTGCCAGCCAGTGTTTTTTTTGCCCAGGCTAAAGTATGTCTCAATGACTGGTCTTGCAGACATAGTTGCTCAAAAGGGGTGGGTTGTCTTGTTATCTGTTCTTTGTTCGTAGATGTAGTTAGGTAGTGGTCAAGTTGATAATACTTCAACCATTTTGTGAAGGTTCCCCCTAGCATATCTCCTAAGTCCGATCTCGGTCTAAGTTTTGTGCCTTGTAAGAATTTATATATAGGAGCAGTGTACCCTATTTACCATTCTAACTGTTTGTTCAATTTTTGTTCTAACCCTCCATGTAGTTCGGCATTGGGTGAAACTGGGGACATGGGGGATCTAAGTGACGAAATACGCTGATCCTTAGCTATAAGACTATCCCATATCTCAAAAACATGGTGGAAAAGCGGTTAAGACCCTATCCAGGGTGGCCTACTTTTTTTGTCTACCCAGCACAACACCCCTGGGGATGGGGATTTCAGGATTTGTGAATCCAGTGCCACCCAAGCCTTATTATCCAGATTACGATGCCAATCCAAAATTCTTTGTAGGCATTTTGCTTTGTAGTATGTTTCTATATTAGGGAGTCCTAGGCCACCAGTCTGGGTAGAATGGTACATTGTGTTTTTAACAATTCTAGGTTTGACTTTCCCCCAGACAAATTCATTTATTAATTTTTGGAGCATATTACGGTAAGAATTAGACAGTGAGATCGGTACTGTTTGGAGGACGTAAAAAATTCTAGGTAATACCGTCATCTTCACTGCTTGAATACGCCCCCACCATGAGATTGTTTTATCACTCCACCTAGTTAATTATTTTTTAAGTTCCCTGTACAGGTTCTGATAGTTCCGCTCAAATAGTACCTTGGGTTTAGGTGATAAGTAAATCCCTAAATATTTAATTGCCTTTTTTTGAGGGCTAAATGGGCAACTCTTAAGAATTTCAGAGTATTTGGCTTGTGGTATAGATATATTCAATATCTCGGACTTTTGGTCATTTAACAAAAAATGAGAGAATGATCCGAACTCCCTAAACTCTTTTAGTACTTCAGGTATGGAATCAGTTGGGTTGGACAGGGTAAGCAGCACATCATCTGCATAAAGCGATAATTTGTAATCGTCTTGCCCTATCTTGATTCCTGATATCTTCCTATTCTGCCTGATTTTTTGGGCCAAAATCTCCATGCTCAAGACAAACAAAAGAGGGGACAGAGGGCAGCCCTGACGGGTACCGTTGTGTATATGGAACGCCTCTGAGAGAATGTTATTAACTTTTACTTTAGCCGATGGGTTGCGGTATAGACTAAAAATTCTATTAATAGTGGTTTCTCCAAATCCTGCTTTGCCCAGGATAGCCTGTAGAAATTTCCAATTTAAGCGATCAAACGCTTTTTCAGCGTCAGCGGAGACAATCACCATCCCGACCTTGTGTACTTTAGCATATTCTATTAACTGTAAGGTCCGGATGGTGTTGTCCCTCGCTTCCCTTCCAGGGACAAAGCCTGCCTGGTCAAGATGTATAATCTGGGGAAGAACCTTGTTAATACGCTCTGCCATAATCTTTGCAAACAACTTTAGGTCCGTATTGAGCAGGGAGATGGGTCTATAGCTGCTGGGTAGACTGGCTGGTTTGTTTGGTTTGGGTATCACAGAGACATATTCCTCTAGGCATTCTGTAGGGAAATATCCTGTTTCATCTATGTGTTGAAATGCTTGTAGTAGGTGAGGCGCTATAGTAGATCTAAACATTTTATAATAGTCATTAGAGTATCCATCTGGACCGGGGCTCTTATTATTAGGTAAAGCATCTATCGCGTCCAGGACCTCCTTTAATGTCAGTGGGGCGTCTAAGTTGTCTGCCTCCTGTGAATATATTTTTGGGGTGTCTATAGAGTCTAGGTAAGCTCCAAGGTCCTCCTGATTGTTTGTAGCGTTTTGATTTGTAATATTATATAGTTTGGAGTAATATTGACCAAAAGTGTTTGCTATACTTTTTGGGTCTATTTCAGACTGTCCCCTGTCATTTTCAATTTTAAAAATATGGGTCTGGAAAGCCTTTTGAGAGAGAGTTTTTGCTAACCATGTGCCTGCTTTATTATTATTATGGAAATACATCATTTTTAAGTAGTATGCTTTTTTAATTGCGTTTTTCTGTAAAAGCTTTCTAAAGGCTTCCCTAGCTTCGTTAACCGATTTTGTGATATCTGCTCTCTGGGGGTTGAGTTTATGTTGCTGTTCTCGAGATTGTAGATTAGAGAGCAGTTTGTCATATTCTGTGTTATATTGTTTTCTTAGGAGTGTTTTTTGTTTAATAAGCTCACCCCTGATCGTTGCTTTATGTGCCAACCAGTTATTGATACTATTCGTGGCTGCTGGGGAGTTGTGCAAGAAGAAATCTGTAATGTTGGACTCAATATGTGTTTTGACAACTGGGTTATGTAATATAGTGGGGTCTAAGCGCCAAATGGCTTGACGCTGGGGGATCGATGGCCACATAAGGTCCAAGGTGATTGAGGCATGATCCGACCAAGAGATCGGGAGGATCTCTGTGTCGGTAGCTTTGGCTATGTTATTATGGTCTACCAGCCAGTAGTCGATTCTTGTGTAAGATCGCCCCGGATGTGAATAAAAGGTGTAACTTCTTGTTTTAGGATGGTGTAGTCTCCACACGTCTATTAACAATAGTGTGTCTAGTGTTTGGGTAATATGAGTCCTATGCTTTTGAGTCAGTTGACTCTTACCTGTGGAGCTGTCAGTGTTTGGGTTCAGGGTCATATTGAGGTCTCCTCCTATTATTACCATACCTCTCTGCATATCTCTTAATTTATTTAGTGCTTTGTTAAAAAACGTTAGTTGTCGTGTGTTGGGCGCATATATATTCATTAGTGTTAGGGGGTTGTTGTAAAGAGTTCCCACTAGTATCAGGAGTCTGCCTTCTTCATCAGAGTGTTGCTCTAATAGCTGGAATGGGAGTCCCTTGCTCATTAATATACCCACCCCATTCTTCTTATTGTAATTGGAGCTGAAATATTGTTGGTTATACAATTTAGAGTACAATTTGGGACTTCCTTGTTTAGCGAAGTGGGTTTCTTGTAAAAGCACCATCGCTCCTCTCTGTTTTTTAAACCAAGCTAGAGCAATAGATCTTTTGTTTGGGGAGTTCAAGCCCTTACAATTTTGTTAGATAAGTTTTATGTTGTAAGCCATTATGTATGGTGACCCGCCTCCTCCCCTGTAGTGTTATGCAGCCTGTTACCTGATTCTAATTCTTCTGTTACCCAACGAGGGATAAGTCTAGATGTCTGATGAGCATCAAAATATTTCTACCAATACATTTCTGACCAACCAACATAACCTGTAAAAACTTTAAAAATAAACAAAACTCCATTATTAACCACGAAAAATTTAAACAGTAATACAATTTACACTCTCCCTGTATCTATGGAGAGTGAACACCAATAAGTTGGGGGAATGCAAAGACCTAAATCGGTCCAGACACAGTTGGGGCTACCTAGCTGTATGTTTGCATTCATTTATTATTATCTGCATAAAGGGAAAAAAGACAACAAAAAAAAAACATATCTTTCCCCTTTTTTTTTTTTCCCTTTCTCCCTTTCTTTCTCTCTCCTCCTCCCCTCTTTTTTTTTATTATTATTTATTAATTCTAAAGCTTTTCACATAACTTCCTTTATTATTTATTACTAAGCTACATTGAAAGTCCTAGAGCAATAAAGCTTTCTAGAGTCTATGAGCAGTCTGTCCATGCTTGTATTCAGAGAAACTTCAGGAGTAACTACTCACCCTGATTATCCAGGAAAAAATAAAGGCTACTGACCCTTCTTATAAATCTGGTCATGGCTTGTTTCCAGCCGGTAGAGTCCGATTCATCCGTTCTCTGTAGTTGGAGTAGGTGGTGAGCCAGATGCAGCTGGTTCTCTCATCCTTTTTCTTTGAACTGTTTGCCAGCATGGTCTCTGATGCAGTGGTCTTGCTTCTTCTGTGTTCTGTTCTTCACACAGTGATGGCAGTGAAGGCTGTGGTATACCCAGCTGGGAGCAGAAGGATTCCAGATCTTCCAGAGATTTGTATACATGCATTCGGTTATTCTTTAACACTTTTATACTAAATGGGAAACCCCATCTATAAGAGATTCCTTTATCTTGAAGGTGTTGTGTTAGAAATCGTGTTTCCTTTCTGTTTTGTAAAGTAAGTGGGCTGAGGTCCGAATAAAGTTGTAGCTGGTGTCCTTGGAATGTTATCAATTGTTGCTGTCTCGCCGCTTTCATTATCCTTTCTTTGTCGGTAAATTTATGAAACTTTATGATAACATCTCTTGGGGGGTCCGTATCTTTGGGTTGTGGTCTTAACGCTCTATGAGCCCTATCCAGAGGAATATCTGTGAGATCAGGATCTCTTAATACTGTTTTGAACAAATCCTGGAGGGAGGAGGTCAGGTTTTCTGGGACAATTCTTTCTGGTAAGCCTCTAATCCTGATGTTCTGCCTCCTCCCCCTATTGTCCAGATCCTCAAGTTTCTCTTGTAGGAAAGATATTTGGGATTCCTGTGCCGAAACTTTTCTATTCAGTAGGTCAATATCAGAGGTCTGGGATTCAGATTGTTCTTCTAGGTATTCCATCCTGTTACCTAATTCATTGACCTCTTTCTTGACCTCTGCCAGGCCATCTTTGATCATGCGGCCCACTTGGTGTATAAATGTAGAAAAATCTACGGCCTAGATTTGGAGTTTGGCGGTAGAAGGGCTGTTAACGCTCCGCTGGCTTTTTTCTGGCCGCACCATAAAATTAACTCTGGTATCGAGAGTTCAAACAAATGCTGCGTTAGGCTCCAAAAAAGGAGCGTAGAGCATTTTTACCGCAAATGCAACTCTCGATACCAGAGTTGCTTACGGACGCGGCCAGCCTCAAAAACGTGCTCGTGCACGATTCTCCCATAGGAAACAATGGGGCTGTTTGAGCTGAAAAAAAACCTAACACCTGCAAAAAAGCAGCGTTCAGCTCCTAACGCAGCCCCATTGTTTCCTATGGGGAAACACTTCCTACGTCTGCACCTAACACCCTAACATGTACCCCGAGTCTAAACACCCCTACCCTTACACGTATTAACCCCTAATCTGCCGCCCCCGCTATCGCTGACCCCTGCATTATATTATTAACCCCTAATCGTCCGCTCCGTAAACCGCCGCTACTTACATTATCCCTATGTACCCCTAATCTGCTGCCCCTAACACCGCCGACCCCTGTATTATATTTATTAACTCCTAATCTGCCCCCCTCAATGTCGCCGACACCTGCCTACACTTATTAACCCCTAATCTGCCGAGCGGACCTGAGCGCTACTATAATAAAGTTATTAACCCCTAATCCGCCTCACTAACCCTATCATAAATAGTATTAACCCCTAATCTGCCCTCCCTAACATCGCCGACACCTAACTTCAATTATTAACCCCTAATCTGACGACCGGAGCTCACCGCTACTATAATAAATGGATTAACCCCTAAAGCTAAGTCTAACCCTAACACTAACACCCCCCTAAATTAAATATAATTTAAATCTAACGAAATTAATTAACTCTTATTAAATAACTTATTCCTATTTAAAGCTAAATACTTACCTGTAAAATAAATCCTAATATAGCTACAATATAAATTATAATTATTTTATAGCTATTTTAGGATTAATATTTATTTTACAGGCAACTTTGTAATTATTTTAACCAGGTACAATAGCTATTAAATAGTTAAGAACTATTTAATAGTTACCTAGTTAAAATAATTACAAAATTACCTGTAAAATAAATCCTAACCTAAGTTATAATTAAACATAACACTACCCTATCAATAAATTAATTAAATAAAATACCTACAATTACCTACAATTAACCTAACACTACACTATCAATAAATAAATTAAATACAATTGCTACAAATAACTACAATTACATAAACTAACTAAAGTACAAAAAATAAAAAAGAACTAAGTTACAAAAAATAAAAAAATATTTACAAACATAAGAAAAATATTACAACAATTTTAAACTAATTACACCTACTCTAAGCCCCCTAATAAAATAACAAAGACCCCCAAAATAACAAAATGCCCTACCCTATTCTAAATTAATAAATTTAAAAGCTCTTTTACCTTACCAGCCCTGAACAGGGCCCTTTGCGGGGCATGCCCCAAGAAAATCAGCTCTTTTGCCTGTAAAAAAAAACATACAATACCCCCCCCCCCCCCAACATTACAACCCACCACCCACATACCCCTAATCTAACCCAAACCCCCCTTAAATAAACCTAACACTAAGCCCCTGAAGATCTTCCTACCTTGTCTTCACCATCCAGGTATCACCGATCCGTCCTGGCTCCAAAATCTTCATCCAACCCAAGCGGGGGTTGGCGATCCATCATCCGGTGGCTGAAGAGGTCCAGAAGAGGCTCCAAAGTCTTCCTCCTATCCGGCAAGAAGAGGACATCCGGACCGGCAAACATCTTCTCCAAGCGGCATCTTCGATCTTCTTGCATCCGGTGCGGAGCGGGTCCATCTTGAAGCAGGCGACGCGGATCCATCCTCTTCTTCCGTTGTCTCCCGACGAATGACGGTTCCTTTAAGGGACGTCATCCAAGATGGCTTCCCTTGAATTCCGATTGGCTGATAGGATTCTATCAGCCAATCGGAATTAAGGTAGGAATATTCTGATTGGCTGATGGAATCAGCCAATCAGAATCAAGTTCAATCCGATTGGCTGATCCAATCAGCCAATCAGATTGAGCTCGCATTCTATTGGCTGTTCCGATCAGCCAATAGAATGCGAGCTCAATCTGATTGGCTGATTGGATCAGCCAATAGGATTGAACTTGATTCTGATTGGCTGATTCCATCAGCCAATCAGAATTTTCCTACCTTAATTCCGATTGGCTGATAGAATCCTATCAGCCAATCGGAATTCAAGGGACGCCATCTTGGATGACGTCCCTTAAAGGAACCGTCATTCGTCGGGGAGACAACGGAAGAAGAGGATGGATCCGCGTCGCCTGCTTCAAGATGGACCCGCTCCGCACCGGATGCAAGAAGATCGAAGATGCCGCTTGGAGAAGATGTTTGCCGGTCCGGATGTCCTCTTCTTGCCAGATAGGAGGAAGACTTTGGAGCCTCTTCTGGACCTCTTCAGCCACCGGATGATGGATCGCCAACCCCCGCTTGGGTTGGATGAAGATTTTGGAGCCAGGACGGATCGGTGATACCTGGATGGTGAAGACAAGGTAGGAAGATCTTCAGGGGCTTAGTGTTAGGTTTATTTAAGGGGGGTTTTGGTTAGATTAGGGGTATGTGGGTGGTGGGTTGTAATGTTGGGGGGGGGGTATTGTATGTTTTTTTTTACAGGCAAAAGAGCTGATTTTCTTGGGGCATGCCCCGCAAAGGGCCCTGTTCAGGGCTGGTAAGGTAAAATAGCTTTTAAATTTATTAATTTAGAATAGGGTAGGGCATTTTGTTATTTTGGGGGTCTTTGTTATTTTATTAGGGGGCTTAGAGTAGGTGTAATTAGTTTAAAATTGTTGTAATATTTTTCTTATGTTTGTAAATATTTTTTTATTTTTTGTAACTTAGTTCTTTTTTATTTTTTGTACTTTAGTTAGTTTATGTAATTGTAGTTATTTGTAGCAATTGTATTTAATTTATTTATTGATAGTGTAGTGTTAGGTTAATTGTAGGTAATTGTAGGTATTTTATTTAATTAATTTATTGATAGGGTAGTGTTAGGTTTAATTATAACTTAGGTTAGGATTTATTTTACAGGTAAATTTGTTATTATTTTAACTAGGTAACTATTAAATAGTTCTTAACTATTTAATAGCTATTGTACCTGGTTAAAATAATTACAAAGTTGCCTGTAAAATAAATATTAATCCTAAAATAGCTATAATATAATTATAAATTATATTGTAGCTATATTAGGATTTATTTTACAGGTAAGTATTTAGCTTTAAATAGGAATAAGTTATTTAATAAGAGTTAATTTATTTCGTTAGATGTAAATTATATTTAAGTTAGGGGGGTGTTAGTGTTAGGGTTAGACTTAGCTTTAGGGGTTAATACATTTATTAGAATAGCGGTGAGGTCCGGTCGGCAGATTAGGGGTTAATAATTGAAGTTAGGTGTCGGCGATGTTAGGAGGGCAGATTAGGGGTTAATACTATTTATGATAGGGTTAGTGAGGCGGGTTAGGGGTTAATAACTTTATTATAGTAGCGGTGCGGTCCGCTCGGCAGATTAGGGGTTAATAAGTGTAGGCAGGTGTCGGCGACGTTGAGGGGGGCAGATTAGGGGTTAATAAATATAATATAGGGGTCGGCGGTGTTAGGGGCAGCAGATTAGGGGTACATAAGGATAACGTAGGTGGCGGCGCTTTGCGGTCGGCAGATTAGGGGTTAATTATTGTAAGTAGCTGGCGGCGACATTGTGGGGGGCAGGTTAGGGGTTAATAAATGTAATACAGGGGTCGGCGGGGTTAGGGGCAGCAGATTAGGGGTACATAAGTATAACGTAGGTGGCGGTCGGCAGATTAGGGGTTAAAAAAATTTAATCGAGTGGCGGCGATGTGGGGGGACCTCGGTTTAGGGGTACATAGGTAGTTTATGGGTGTTAGTGTACTTTAGGGTACAGTAGTTAAGAGCTTTATGAACCGGCGTTAGCCCAGAAAGCTCTTAACTCCTGCTTTTTTCAGGCGGCTGGAGTTTTGTCGTTAGAGCTCTAACGCTCACTTCAGAAACGACTCTAAATACCAGCGTTAGAAAGATCCCATTGAAAAGATAGGATACGCAATTGACGTAAGGGGATCTGCGGTATGGAAAAGTCGCGGCTGAAAAGTGAGCGTTAGACCCTTTAATCACTGACTCCAAATACCGGCGGTAGCCTAAAACCAGCGTTAGGAGCCTCTAACTCTGGTTTTCACGGCTAACGCCAAACTCTAAATCTAGCCGTACTTTTGTAGGTAAATCCTTAAGGTCAGCTCTAGATAGTGGTGTATCTAATGCGTAATCTTGTTGCTTATCTGCATCCTCTGAGGTCTGCAAAGAATCTTCATCCTCTGCTTTTATTGTGTTTGCTGCTTTGAAAAACATGTTCATTTTGTTAGTGTTGATCTTAGGGTTTTTCTCTCCTTTTGGTGCTCTCTTAGATGCCATTTTAATGACCTGGACTGCCTCTGCTGGATACTGCCTATATGGGAGCTATGTCTGCTCTAAGGTGCTTTTCCTATAAGCTACAGGTCACTTTCTGTGTATTTAGGCCAGAGTTTTCTTTCTCATATCATGGAGATGTAGTTAGTAGCTTGCTTAAATCTATCTCTCAGGTTTGCAGCTGATCCTTTCTGTGATTATATGCTCCGGTTTGTGAGCTTATATGTGAGCCTTGACTGCACTGAGGTGTTCTATGTTGTAGATTACGGGTTAATGCTGCACAGTTTAGGCCTGAGTCTCCTTTCTTATATCATGAAGCTGCTATTATAATAGAAGAGTAAGACTTTGTTAAATTTATCTTCCAGGCTTGTTATTTATACCTTGATTCGCTGGTTGGTCATTCAAGTATGGTGCCTGCGGTGTGGGTCATTAATAGCCAGCCTGAAGGTGGTGCCAATAATTGTTTGCTGACCCCTTCTTCATTTCTCTGTCCCCCTACGTGTGCATCCGTTCATAAGTGTCAGACTTTCTGGTCTAAATAGAGTGACTTGAGAAGGCTATGTATATATTGTTACTGTGTTCCGGAGCAGGCTGATTAACCTCCTGTGTGCAGATCCCCACCCGGTTTCAGTACCGCTAAATTTATTGAGCACTGTGACTGAAATTTTGAAATGTCCCTTCATTTATACATAGCGCTCATTGTGTGTGCACGAGTAACATGAAAAGGCCTCTACTCACATGTCCGAGAAGATTGCTGGCTGTGGGTCACGTAAGTCCTCTCTATTTAGTTAGATCGCGTAGATCCGGAGTCTCCCTGTATCAGAACGCTTCTAATTATCGATCTGTCCGCTATTGAGATCTGTCTGCTATGCAGTCTGCTGTTCCACGAAGTAGTAGCAATGGCGGAGTTTGGCGCTTCTTTTTTCCTTACATCTTGTCAGAAGCCGTTACACTGACTGTTGCGCTTAGTTGAAGTATTGAAAGTGGTGCCGCAAGATTATTAGTTATTTTAATGCAGCTCTGCAGACATAAAATAATAAATAAAGGAGTTTATCCCCAATCTGTGTCTCTAGACTAGTGGAGCTTCACTGTTTTGCGGCCATTTCAGTCCATGGTCGGCTCCGCCCCGCATTATTAATATTTTATTTTTTATAACCCCTTATATTACATTTTTCTATCAGAGTGAGAGCTTGGCTTTCAAAATCTTCTACTCAAGAACAGTTTTTTTTCGGATTCGTATGCATTGTCCCATTAGTGTATTTTCTTTCCACTGGTTCAAGTGGAAGCTATCTGCATGGATGTAGTTATTTGAGTCCACTGTTTTGAAATGCGTTTTTGTCTCTATTTTTCCTTTACCACCATGATTTTCAAGTCTAAAAAAGTTACACATTCTTTGCTAAAATTATGGGTGAATACCAAACCTTTAGATTTTTTATTCATATTCTCAAATAGTTTAATCAATTCCAACTCTGGACCTCACTACTCGATCAAAAGGTCATCTATATATATATTTTAGTGAGTACGAAATTTGCACCATAGCTATTAGTATTAAAGAAATTCTCTTCCCAATCTCCCATGAATAAATTGGCATAGCTAGGTGCAAACCTTGTACCCCTTGCAGTACCCTCTATTTGTAGGATGAGCTTGGGTTACACATGCAGTCCAAGCAATTGATAGCTATTGACAACGAGCATTACAGATTTTTGTCAGTGTGGCCAACAGGGTAACTGAATTACAACAACAGTGTTTCTATTTACCTTTATTGCTTGCATTGCAGTAAAAGAGAGTACACTATGTTTTATTTTTTAGAAGACAGATAATCATGGTAATACAGTATGAAAATATTTAACTTACATCCAGCTTAATAAACAGGCTAACTAACTGCACAAGAGCAAAAATAGTTTTCACATATGGGGATCTATTCTAATCCATTAAATGAGCTGTGTGAAACATTTTACATAGACATTTACTTTTTTTTTCAAATTCAAGATCATTCCAACACATCTGAAACCCAACAGTTTTCTACTGGATAATCTTCCCCAGTAATTTGTCAAAGTTTATCTAAAATATCCTAACTTTTCCAGCTGCTTTTTGCATGAGCTTTGTAAGTAAAAGAAAACCAGACGGCCAGATTACGAGTTTTGCGTTATGAGCTGTGCGGTGCTAACATGCAGTTTATTGTCACCACTCACTTACCTGCAGTGCTGGTATTACGGGTTTTCACAAACCCGGCGTTAAAAGGCAAGAAGTGAGCGTAGAGCAAAATTGTACTTCATACTGCACTCCAATACCAGAGCTGCTTAAGTCAGCCGTGAGCTGGTTGTACGTGTTCGTGCATGATTTCCCCATAGACATCAATGGGGAGAGCTGGCTGAAAAAAAGCCTAACACCTGCAATAAAGCAGCGTAAAGCTCAGTAACGAAGCCCCATTGATTCCTATGGGGAAACAAAATTTATGTTTACACCTAACACCCTAACATGAACCCCGAGTTTAAACACCCCTAATCTTACACTTATTAACCCCTAATCTGCCGCCCCCTGACATCGCCGACACCTACATTTTATTTATTAACCCCTAATCTGCCGCTACGGACATTGCCTACATTATACTTATGAACACCTAATCTGCTGCCCCCAACATCGCCGACACCTACATTATATTTATTAACCCCTAATCTGCCTCCCCCAATGTCGCCGCAACTGACCTACACTTATTAACTCCTGCCGCCCCCAACGTCGCAGCCACTATTCTAAATATATTAATCCATAAACCTAAGTCTAACCCTAACACCTCCTAACTTAAATATAATTTAAATAAATCTAAAGAAAATTACTATCATTAACTAAATTATTCCTATTTAAAACTAAATACTTGACTATAAAATAAATCCTTAGCTAGCTACAATATAACTAATAGTTACATTGTATCTATCGTAGGGTTTAATTTTATTTTACAGGCAAGTTTGTATTTATTTTAAGTAGGTAGAATAGGTTTTAAATAGTTATTAACTATTTAATAACTACCTAGCTAAAATAAATACAAAGTTACCTGTAAAATAAAACCTAACCTAAGTTAAACTAACACCTAACACTACACTACAATTAAATCAAATCCCTAAATTAAATACAAATAAATAAATTAAATTAAATTAGCTAGATCACAAAAACAAACAAAGACTAAATTACAGAAAATAAAAAACAAAATTACAAGATATTTAAACTAATTACACAGAATCTAATAGCCCTATCAAATAAAAAAAAGCCCCCTAAAATAAAAAAACCCTAGCCTAAACTAAACTATCAATAGCCCTTAAAATGGCCTTTTGCAGGGCATTGACCCAAAGAAATCAGCTCTTTTACCTTTAAAAATAAATACAAACAACCCCCCCAACAGTAAAACCCACCACCCACACAACCAACCCCCCAAATAAAAGCCTAACTAAAAAAACCTAAGCTCTCCATTGCCCTAAAATGGACATTTGGATGGGCAATGCCCTTAAAAGGGCATTTAACTCTATTGCAGGCCCAAAGCCCTAACCTAAAAAATAAACCCACCCAATACACCCTTAAAAAAATCCTAAAACTAGCCCCCAAAGATTCACTTACTGGGAGAAGTCTTCATCCAAACGGCAAGATGTCCTCAAGGAAGCTGGCAGAAGTTGTCCTCCAGACGGTCAGAAGTGGTCCTCCAGACGGGCAGAAGTCTTCATCCAGGCGGCATCTTAAAGACTTCTGCCCGTCTGGAGGACCACTTCTGCCCGTCTGGAGGACCACTTCTGCTGGCTTCCTTGAGGACATCTTGCCGCTTAGATGAAGACTTCTCTCGGTAAGTGAATCTTCGGGGGTTAGTGTTAGGATTTTTTTAAGAGTGTATTGGGTGGGTTTATTTTTTAGGTTAGGGCTTTGGGCCTGCAATAGAGCTAAATGCTCTTTTAAGGGCATTGCCCATCCAAATGCCCTTTTCAGGGCAATTGGGAGCTTAGGTTTTTTTAGTTAGGCTTTTATTTGGGGGGTTGGTTGTGTGGGTGGTAAGTTTTACTGTTGGGGGGTTGTTTGGTAAAGTAAAGGTAAAATAACTGATTTCTTTGGGGCAATGCCCCTCAAAAGGCCCTTTTAAGGGCTATTGATAGTTTAGTTTAGGCTATGTTTTTTTTTTATTTTGGGGGGACTTTTTTATTTTGATAGGGCTATAAGATTAGGTGTAATTAGTTTAAATATCTTGTAATTTGTTTTTTATTTTCTGTAATTTAGTGGGGTTTCTTGTGATTTAGCTAATTTATTTTAATTTATTTAATTGTATTTAATTTAGGGAATTGATTTAATTGTAGTGTAGTGTTAGGTGTTATTGTAACATAGGTTAGGTTTTATTTTACAGGTAAATTTGTATTTATTTTAGCTAGGTAGTTATTAAATAGTTAATAACTATTTAATAACTATTCTACCTAGTTAAATAAATACAAACTTGCCTATAAAATAAAAATAAACCCTAAGATAGATAGCTAGCTTAGGGTTTATTTTATAGGTAAATATTCAGTTTTAAATAGCAATAATTTAGTTAATGATAGTAATTTTATTTAGATTTATTTAAGTTATATTTAAGTTAGGGGGTTTTAGAGTTAGGGATAGACAGGTTTAAAGGGTTAATAAATTTAGAATAGTGGTGGCGATGTTGGGGACAGCAGATCAGGGGTTAATAAATATAATGTAGGTGGTGGCCATGTTCAGGGCGGCAGATTAGGGGTTAATATATATATTTAACTAGTGTTTGCGAAGCAGGAGTGCGGCGGTTTAGGGGTTAATATATTTATTATAGTGGTGGCGATGTCCGGAGCGGCAGATTAGGGGTTAAAATGTTATTATAGTGTTTGCGATGTGGGAGGGCCACTTCTGCTGGCTTCCTTGAGGACATCTTGCCGCTTAGATGAAGACTTCTCTCGGTAAGTGAATCTTCGGGGGTTAGTGTTAGGATTTTTTTAAGAGTGTATTGGGTGGGTTTATTTTTTAGGTTAGGGCTTTGGGCCTGCAATAGAGCTAAATGCTCTTTTAAGGGCATTGCCCATCCAAATGCCCTTTTCAGGGCAATTGGGAGCTTAGGTTTTTTTAGTTAGGCTTTTATTTGGGGGGTTGGTTGTGTGGGTGGTAAGTTTTACTGTTGGGGGGTTGTTTGTATTTATTTTTAAAGGTAAAATAACTGATTTCTTTGGGGCAATGCCCCTCAAAAGGCCCTTTTAAGGGCTATTGATAGTTTAGTTTAGGCTATGTTTTTTTTTATTTTGGGGGGACTTTTTTATTTTGATAGGGCTATTAGATTAGGTGTAATTAGTTTAAATATCTTGTAATTTGTTTTTTATTTTCTGTAATTTAGTGGGGTTTCTTGTGATTTAGCTAATTTATTTTAATTTATTTAATTGTATTTAATTTAGGGAATTGATTTAATTGTAGTGTAGTGTTAGGTGTTATTGTAACATAGGTTAGGTTTTATTTTACAGGTAAATTTGTATTTATTTTAGCTAGGTAGTTATTAAATAGTTAATAACTATTTAATAACTATTCTACCTAGTTAAATAAATACAAACTTGCCAATAAAATAAAAATAAACCCTAAGATAGATAGCTAGCTTAGGGTTTATTTTATAGGTAAATATTCAGTTTTAAATAGCAATAATTTAGTTAATGATAGTAATTTTATTTAGATTTATTTAAGTTATATTTAAGTTAGGGGGTTTTAGAGTTAGGGATAGACAGGTTTAAAGGGTTAATAAATTTAGAATATTGGTGGCGATGTTGGGGACAGCAGATCAGGGGTTAATAAATATAATGTAGGTGGTGGCGATGTTCAGGGCGGCAGATTAGGGGTTAATATATATATTTAACTAGTGTTTGCGAAGCAGGAGTGCGGCGGTTTAGGGGTTAATATATTTATTATAGTGGTGGCGATGTCCGGAGCGGCAGATTAGGGGTTAAAATGTTATTATAGTGTTTGCGATGTGGGAGGGCCTCGGTTTAGGGGTTAATAGGTAGTTTATGGGTGTTAGTGTACTTTTTAGCACTTTAGTTATGAGTTTTATGCTACAGCATTGTAGTGTAAAACTCATAACTACTGACTTTAGAATGCGTTACGGATCTTGGAGGTAGAGGGTGTACCGCTCACTTTTTGGCCTCCCAGGACAGATTCGTAATACTGGCGCTATGGAAGTCCCATAGAAAAAAGACTTTACGAACTTTATGTAAGTCGGTTCGCGGTAAGGCCAAAAAAGTGTGTGGGGCCCCTAAACCTGCAAGACTCGTAATAGCAGGGGTAGTGAAAAAGCAGTGTTAGGACCTGTTAAAGCTGCTTTTTCAGCTTACCGCAAAACTTGTAATCTAGCCGATAGTTTCTTAAATGTTGCATTGATAAGAGGGTTAGTAATTCAAACAGCAGTGAATTGGAATAACAGAGTCAAGGAAGCCAAACAAACACCTAATTTTAATAGAAAATTGCAAAGCAAACTACAATTTATAGGAGTGGGATTTAACATAGACCCACTTGACATGAGAGCGGTTGAATGATTGTGTTAAACTTTAATATTTTTTAGGGGAAGTCAGCACATGAGTAAACAGAAAATGGTAATTTACAAATCAAATCAACAATGATGCATATACATTACAGGCACCACAAGTAGAGAAAAACAATAAAGTCAGACAATTCTACTGATAGTACTATTATATGTACGCTATATCATATGCTTCACTTAGTTTCATTGCAGTAGTACAACTTCTAACCCTAGATGAACATAACTGCTAAGCCATTAGAATCTAAATTAAATATGAAATCATAAAAGCCATCAGCAAGCCCAAAGGCCGTAATATAATTTTGATTATTTTGCTGCGTCACGGTAATATAATTAAAATTGTTTGGTGAAGTGCTGACGTACTGTTGTTGTGCTGACACTGGAGAAAATGAGTAAGTCTCTGTTCCATCATCATATATTTTGAAATAATAAATGCTGGATTCACTGCATGTGTTGAGATTTCCTGATAGCTAAATAGGAAAAGTGCAAGATTTAGTTAAATACTTTGAAATATTCATCAGTGTTATGAATTCCATAGCTATTATTCAATTCTGGATAAATTTTTTCCCCCACAAATAATTTGCAATTGAGTCCAAAACTTTGCAATATCAAGCAAGTGTCCTTATTAGTTACATGACAAATGTGATGCATGCGTTTGTGTCCCTAATCGTGTGTGTGGGGTTCTAGTGGATATGTATGTTTGTTTATTTAAACTGATAAGTACAGAATATAACAAAGGAATTAATAACAAACTCCATTCCCTGAAGGAAGTAGCGCTGGAATGGCCAACGTAGTGTGCAGCAGCGACTGTCTCTATCCATGCTACAGGAATAACTGCAGTGTGCTACTAAAAGAAAGCAAATATCTGAAGGAAATTAACAAACTAAAATGGCTTTAAATTGCTCAAACTACACAACAAGAAAAACTGTAGCACGTATGATGTTAAAGGGACATAAAACCCAAAATGTTTTTTATGATTCAGATAGAACATCCAATGTTAAACAACTTTCCCATTCACTTCTATTATCAGTTTTGTTTAATTTTTTTGGTATACTTTGTTGAAGGAGCGGCAATACACTACTGGGAGCTAGATGAACACACTGGCAAGCCAATGACAAGAGGCATACATGTGCAGCCCCCAATCAGCAGCTAGCTCCCATTTCTGAGTCTACCTAGGTATGATTTCGACAAAGTATACAAAGAGACCAAACATCTAGATTATACATTATGCGCGCTAAAGGGTATTTAACAAATGCAACAAAAGTTGCGTTATTTCACCCTCCATAGCACTGCCATTACAAGTTTTAAAACAGCCGTCTTGTGCGTGCGATATGGTTGTGTTGAGCTCCATACCGCACATAATACAAGCGCTGATTTGACATCCTCGTGCACGCTTTCCCCAAAGACATCAATGGGGAAAGCGGGTTAGAAAAAAAACTAACACCTGCGATCGTGGAATGAAAAGCTCCGTAACGCATCCCCAATGATCTCTATGGGGAAAAAAAGAAATTACGTTTAAACCTAACACCCTAACATAAACCCCAAGTTTAAAAAACCCTAATCTGCTGCCCCGACATCGCCACCACCTACATAATGTTATTAACCCCTAATTTGCAGCTTCTGATATCACCTCCACCGAAATAAATCTATTAACCCCTAATCTGCCGCTTCCAATATCGCCGCCACTATACTAAAGTTATTAACCCCTATAACCCTGCACCTCAGCATCGTCCACACTATAATAAAGCTATTAACCCTTATTCCGCCGCTCCCCAACATCTCTGCCACTAAATAAAGTTATTAACCCCTAAACCCTCTGGCCTCGCACATCACTAACACAAACACTATATAAACCTATTAACCCCTAAACCACCAGACCCCCACATCGCAACAACAGAAATTTAACTATATTAACCCATAAACCTAACCCTAACACCCCCTAACTTTAACATAACTAAAATAGAGCTAAACTAAAGTTACAATTATTAACTAAATAATACCTATTTAAAACTAAATACATACTTACCTGTGAAATAAAACCTAAGCTAGCTACAATATAACTAATAGCTATATTGTAGCTAGCTTAGGTTTTATTTTTATTTCACTGGTAATTTTGTATTTATTTTAACTAGGTAGACTAGTTAGTAAATAGTTATTAACTATTTACTAACTACCTAGTTAAAGGAACATTAAACCCAAATTTTTTCTTTCATTATTCAGATAGAGAATACCATTTTAAACAACTTTCTAATTTACTTCTATTATCTAATTTGCTTCATTCTCTTGATATTCTTTCCTGAAAAGCATATCTAGATAGGCTCAGTAGCTTCTGATTGGTGGCTGCATATATATGCCTCATGTGATTGGCTAACCTGTGTGCATTGCTATTTATTTAACTAAGGATATCTAAAGAATAAAGCAAATTAGATAATAGAAGTAAATTGGAATGTTGTTTAAAATTGTATTCTCTGAGGCCTAGTTATCAAGCCGTCAACCTCAAATACGCTGGAATTCCGCAGCGTATTTGTGGCGAGGCTGATTCGCCTTAGTTATCAAAGGCTAGAGACTGGCAAAAGTAGAATTTAGTGACACAGATCGATTCTTACGTCACTCCAGATGTTCCGCACACAAGTGCGGCACAATCTGACTACTTTTGCTAGTTATCAAAAAACTAGCAGGTACGCTCGGCACTTTTCCGGCCCAGCGTACCTGGTTTTCAATCCGCCGCCCTGGAGGCGGCGGATCCCATAGGAATCAATGGGAGTCTGACCATAGGGAAAGTACATGTTCGCTGCTGCCAGACATCCCATTGATTCCTATGGGAGCTGTCTACACCTAACACCCTAACATGTACCCCGAGTCTAAACACCCCTAATCTGCCCCCCCAACACCGCCGCAAGTAAATAAATGTATTACCCCCTAAACCGCCACTCCCGGAGCCCACCGCCACTCTAATAAAATGATAAACCCCTAAACCTCCGCTCCCGGAGCCCACCGCAAGCTATAATAAATATGTTAACCCCTAAACCGCCGCTCCCTGACCCCGCCGCAACTATAATATATGTATTAACCCCTAAACCGCCGCTCCCTGACCCCGCTGCAACTATAATATATGTATTAACCCCTAAACCTAAGTCTAACCCTAACCCTAACACCCCACAACTTAAATATTAATTAAATACATCTAAATAATATTTCTATTATTAACTAAATTAATCCTATTTAAAACTAAATACTTACCTATAAAATAAACCCTAATATAGCTACAATATAAATAATAATTGTATTGTAGCTATCTTAGGATTTATATTTATTTTACAGGCAAATTTCAATTTATTTTAACTAGGTACAATAGCTATTAAATAGTTATTAACTATTTAATAGTTTACCTAGCTAAAATAAAGAGAAATGTACCTGTAAAATAAATCCTAACCTAAGTTACAATTACACCTAACACTACACTATAATTTAATAAATTATTTCTATTTAAAACTAAATACCTGTAAAATAAACCCTAAAATAGCTACAATGTAATTAATAATTACATTGTAGCTATTTTAGGAATTATATTTATTTTACAGGTAACTTTGTATTTATTTTAGCTAGTTAGAATAGTTATTAAATAGTTATGAACTATTTAATAACTACCTAGCTAAAAGAAATACAAAATTACCTGTAAAATAAATCCTAACCTAAGTTACAATTAAACCTAACACTACACTATCATGACATTAATTAAATAAATTAAATACAAATAACTACAATTAAATACAATTACATAAACTAACTAAAGTACAAAAAATAAAAAAAGCTAAGTTACAAAAAATAAAAAAAATAAGTTACAAACATTTAAAAAATATTACAACAATTTTAAGCTAATTACACCTAATCTAAGCCCCCTAATAAAATAACAAAGCCCCCCAAAATAAAAAATTCCCTACCCTATTCTAAATTAAAAAAGTTCAAAGCACTTTTACCTTACCAGCCCTTAAAAAGGCCTTTTGCGGGGCATGCCCCAAAGAATTCAGCTCTTTTGCCTGTAAAAGAAAAATACAACCCCCACCCCCAACATTAACCCCTTAGTGACCGGACCACTTTTCCATTTGTTGACCGTCTGGGACCAAGGCTATTTTTGCATTTCTGCGGTGTTTGTGTTTAGCTGTAATTTTTCTCTTACTCATTTACTGTACCCAAACATATTATATACCGTTTTTCTCGCCATTAAATGGACTTTCTAAAAATACCATTATTTTCATAAAATCTAATAATTTAATATAAAAAAATATATAAAATATGAGGAAAAAAATGGAAAAAACCACACTTTTTCTAACTTTGACCCTCAAAATCTCTCACACATCTACAACCACCATAAAACACCAATGCTAAATAGTTTCTAAATTTTCTCCTGAATTTAGAAATACCCAATATTTATATGTTCTTTGTTTTTTTAGCAAGTTATAGGGCAATAAGTACAAGTAGCACTTTGCTATTTCCAAACCACTTTTTTTCAAAATTAGCGCTAGTTACATTTGAACACTGATATCTGTCAGGAATCCCGGAATATTCATTCAAATGTATATATTTTTTAAAAGAAGACAACCTAAGGTATTAAACTTGGGGTATTTTGACTTTTTTCATGCAACCAATTTACCACCAATCTGTGCTAAATTTTGAGAATTTTTTTTTTTTTTTTTTGACAAAATAGCAATTTAAGAATACATTTACTGAAAATGTTAAGGGTTACTGCTAAATAACACCCCAATATGTCTTCAGCAGCATCTCCTTAGTACAGTGATACCACCTATGTATAGGTGTGTCGGTTTCTCTGGGGGCTAAAAGGCCTTATTTGTAGGGGACACATTCCAGTTTTCCAACTTGAAATTTTCACATCTGTCATCATGCACCCATGTTCTATTTGGGACATTTCTGAAGCCAGCCAATGTAATTTACCCCCAACAAACCATATATTCTTGAAAAGAAGACACCCTAGGGTATTTCAAATGCTGGTATTTTAACACTTTCCATGCACTAATTCAACCACCAGTCTTGGTCAAACTTTTGGTTAGTCATTTTTTTTGTGTTATTTTTCACACACATTGTACTTTAGGCATGGATTCTCAGTTCCTGTTATATGTTACTGCCAAAAAACACCTCAATATGAGTTCAATAACATCTCCTGAGTACAGTGATACCACCCATGTATAGGTGCGTTGGATTCTCTATGGGCTAAAAGGCCTTATTTTTAGGGGGTGCATTCCAGTTTTTCAACTTGGAATTTTCACATTTGTCATCATGCACCCATGTTCTATTTGGGACATTTCTGAAGCCAGACAATGTAATTTACCCCCATAAAACTATATATTTTTGAAAAGTAGACACCCTAGGGTATTTCAAATGCTGGTATTTTAACACTTTCCATGCACTAATTCAACCAACAGTCTTTATCAAACTTTTGGGTAGTCATTTTTTTGTGTTATTTTTCACACACATTGTACTTTAGGCATATATTCTCAGTCCCTGTTATATGTTACTGCCAACAAACACCTCAATATGTGTTCAACAACATCTCCTGAGTACAGTGATACCACCCATGTATAGGTGTGTCGGGTTCTCTGGGGGGCTAAAAGGCCTTATTTCTAGGGGGCGCATTCTTGTTTTTCAACTTGGAATTTTCACTACCCATGCCCCCATGTAATATTTAGGACATTTCTGAAGCCGGCCAATGTAATTTACCCCATTAAACCATATATTTTTTAAAAGTAGACACCCTAGGGTATTTTAAATGCTGGTATTTTAACACTTTGTATGCACTAATTCAACCACCAGTCTTTGTCAAACTATTGGGTATTCATTTTTTTGTGTTAATTTTCACACACATTGTACTTTAGACATGGATTCTTAGCTCCTGTTATGTGTTACTGCCAAAAAAGACCCCAATATGTGTTCACCAACATCTCCTAAGTACATTGATACCACCTATGCATAGGTTTGTTGGCTTGTTTGGGGGGTGCAATGCCAAATGTCTGACACGCATTTGTGATTTTTTTTCACATTTAACATATTTTCTTTGCCTATCGTCTTTTTTGGAGGTCTTTTTACATACCCCGATTTATTTGTTTTCCATGAATGTGCATATATTTCAAAGGTTGGCACCCTAAGGTATTGTATATAGTGTGCTGTGATGTCTTTGAAGCAACCGTTTTAGCCAAAAAAATTGAGAAAATGTTTGGTGGTAATTTTTCAATTTTCATTTTTACACACACACACACACACACACACTGCTTTTTGACTATGATTTAGGAGAGACTGTTGTAAGTTATTGCAAAAAAATACTTTAGGTTGTTTTCTGCAAGGCACCCTGAGAACACCTATGTCCCCCATCCATAGGTTTGACAGGGGTTTTTAAAGAAAAAAAAAAAAAAACAGCCCCAATTTTAGAAAAAAAGTAGTGAAATGTAAAAATCTGGAACAGTAAAAGTAAAAAAAAAAAAAACAACCAAAAAACAGTAAACATAACCAAAAAACTGCAAATGTATTTATTTTTTAAAAATTGACCATTGTATGGTACCGCTTGAAACAGTCCCCAATGCAGAGTGCAGGCTGTCCAGGGCAATCAGGACAGTAATATATGGTGTCCCTTCTCTTCCCCCTCTTGGTACAGACTCTGCATTTTTTTTGTGGTTTCTGCTTTGCGGCAGTAGGGGGGATTTTAAAAATAAAATGGGTAGCCCCAACTCTGCTCTCTCCCATCACCGCCCGGGGAGCAGGTGCATCATGGTACAAAATCCCCAAAATGATATGGAGCTGAAACTGTAAAAAAGTCTGTTTCATTCTGGGGTTTGCTTTTTTGAACAACAAAAAAGCATTGTCGGTTGCAATCTGCATTAGGTAAATTGCAACCTTTTTGTACCAGGCCCTTGTCTTCCGCATAATTAGGTAAGGCTGCAGCAGCTGATCTGCCAGATCAACCCCACCCATATGCCGGTTATAAGACTTGATGCACACTGGCTTCCTTATGATCTCAGCTCTGCCACGTACAGAGACCGCCACCGTCCTCTCATTGTGGATGATGGTAAGAAGGTATACATCCTTCTTGTCTCTGTACTTAAGTGCCAACAGCTCCTCTTGGCGCAGAGCTGAGGTCTCCCCCCTTTGTAGCCGGGTGCATACAAGTTGTCCTAGGAAACCTGTGCAGTTCTTTTTAATTTTACCACAAGCTACTGTATCAAAGCAATACAGTAGCTTGAACAAAAGGACACTTGTATAAAAATTGTCTAAGTACAAGTGATACCCTTTGTTCATTAGGGGTAATATCAGGTCCCAGACAATCTTGCCAGTGGTTCCCATATGTTCTGGGCAACCTGGAGGGTCAAGGTGGCTATCCTTTTCCTCATACACCCGGAAGGCCTGAGTATACCCACTGTCGCTCTCACAGAGCTTATACACCTTTACCCCATACCTGGAACACTTGGAAGGAATATACTGCCTGAATCCCAGCCTTCCCTTATACTTCATCAGGGATTCATCAATGCATATATTCCTTCCAGGTGTATAAGTCTCTGCAAACCTGGCAGAAAAGTGGGTAATCAGGGGGCGGATTTTATACAGCCTGTCAAATTGGGGATGCTCCCTAGGGGGGCACAGGCTGTTGTCACTGAAGTGCAGAATCATTTCATACCTCTGCCTCGACATACTCTGGGAGAAAATGGGGGTAGAGCAGATGGGGCTACTGCTCCAGTAGGAGCGAACAGAGGGTTTCTTTATGATGCCCATCAGCATAGTCAATGCCCAGAATTTTTTAAATTCTAGCACATCGACGGGGGCCCATTGGTGCTTTGCCAAATATGTTTCAGGCTTTGCAGCACGGTACTGATGGGCATATAAATTAGTTTGGGCGACAATGTTCCCCAATACATCAACGCCCAGAAACACCTCCAAAAACTGTTGGGGGCTAAAACCTGCCACATCTATATTTATTCCAGCATTTGCTGTGAAGGGTGGGATATCTGGCCTCTGGAGATGAGGCATTACCCACTCTTCAGC
The DNA here is from genome assembly GCF_027579735.1 of Bombina bombina. Classification (NCBI taxonomy): domain Eukaryota; kingdom Metazoa; phylum Chordata; class Amphibia; order Anura; family Bombinatoridae; genus Bombina; species Bombina bombina. The sequence continues at coordinate 691,484,082 of NC_069504.1, read as the reverse complement.
GGCAATGGCAGCAACACGCCTCCTTCTGGCAGGGGGGCTAGCAAGGGGGCTGGTAGGGGGGTAGCAGGGGGGTTAGCAGCCACAGATACATCACTATCAGTTGAGACTGCATCTAGTGATGTATCTGAGCATATGGCAGGGTCAAAATTGGGGTCTGAGTCAGACATAGAGACATCTGACTCTGACGCAAGGATGGCATATGCCTCCTCAACACTATATATGTTTTCTGTGACATTATTGTATCTGTCACAGAAAAACAAATTAAATTAAATTAATTAGCTAAATGGCAAGCTAGGGGTTAATGGCTCTGAAAATTAAATTAACTAAATGGCCTTTGGGTTTTTAAAAAATTATAACAAAAAAATTAACCCCTAAAAAAATGCAGACAGCAAAAAAGTACAGCTATGCTACTGCCAGTGATTTATAGCGATCACTGGCAAGCTAGGGGTTAATGACTCTGGAAATTAAATTAAATTAACTAAATGGCTCTGAAAAGACCCTTTGTTTTTTTTAAAAATTACAACAACAAAATTAACCCCTAAAAAATGCACAGACAGCAAATAAAGTACAGCTATGCTACTGCCAGTGATTTATAGCGATCACTGGCAAGCTAGGGGTTAATGACTCTGGAAATTAAATTAAATTATCTAAATGGCTATGAAAAGAGCCTTTGGTTTTTTTTAAAAAATTACAACAAAAAAATTAACCCCTAAAAAAATGCACAGACAGCAAAAAAAGTGCAGCTGTGCTAATGCCAGTTATATATAGCGATCACTGGCAAGCTAGGGGTTAATAACTCTGGAAATTAAATTAAATTAATGTAATTAAATTAACTAAATGGCTCTGAAAAGAGCCTTTGGCTTTTTTTAAAAAATTACAACAAAAAAATTAACCCCTAAAAAAATGCACAGACAGCAAAAAAAGTGCAGCTATGCTAATGCCAGTGATTTATAGTGATCACTGGCAAGCTAGGGGTTAATGGCTCTGAAAAGAGCCTTTGCATCTCAATTTTTTTAACAAATATAATAAATATAGCTCTCTCTGCTAAATACAGGTCTCTCTCTCTCTCCAACAAAATCGCAAGTGAGGAGAGGGAGGGAGATCTACAAATATTGACATGATCAGACAAATGGGGTATTTTATTTTTTTATTTTTTTTATGGGTGGGAGGCTCAGATTGGGTAACCCTAGCTTGCCCCTATGATGAGGCAGGCTATGGACACCCCCAGAGGCCCCATGATGCACTGGGCATCGCCATCTTGGATGCCCTGTGAAGGGGGAGGGGGGGGCTATTTTTTATTTTCTGCCGGGTTTTTTTTATTATTTTTTTATTTATTTTATAACTAACTAAGTGCCTCGACCCACCGAGGCACTTAGCACACAAGCAGAGCATCGGAAGCGTGTCTGATCGCTTCCGATGCTCTGCTGCACTGCCGGGCTCCACGTGGAGCAAAACCGGAAGTGATCACTCGTGGGGGAGTGATCAATCCGGTCCCGGTACTCATAAACAGTATTGCAGGGATGCCTAGACATCGAGGCATCCCAGCAATACTATAAGAGCGGCTGGAAGTGATCTCGATCGCTTCCAGGGCTCAGTTTAGCCGACGACGTACGCCATACGTCCTCAGGCGTTAACTGTATTTTTTTGCAGGACGTATGGCGTACGTCGTCGGTCACTAAGGGGTTAAAACCCACCACCCACATACCCCTAATCTAACCCAAACCCCCTTAAAAAAAACACTACCCCCCTGAAGATCATCCTACCTTGAGTTGTCTTCAGCCAGCCGACCCATCGATGAAACCGAAGAGGAGATCCGGAGCGGCAGAAGTGATCCTCCAAGGGTCATCCTCCAAGGGTCATCTTCCAAGCGGGGTCTTTAATCTTCTTTCTTCAGGATCCATCTTCATCCCGCCGACGCGGAACATCCTTCTTTCCTGACGGACTAACAACGAATGAAGGCTCCTTTAAGGGACGTCATCCAAGATGGCGTCCCTTCAATTCGATTGGCTGATAGGATTCTATCAGCCAATCGGAATTAAGTAGGAAAAATCTGATTGGCTGATTGAATCAGCCAATCAGATTGAAGTTCAATCCAATTGGCTGATCCAATCAGCCAATCAGATTGAGCTTGCATTCTATTGGCTGTTCCGATCAGCCAATAGAATGCGAGCTCAATCTGATTGGCTGATTCAATCAGCCAATCAGATTTTTCCTACCTTAATTCCGATTGTCTGATAGAATCCTATCAGCCAATCGGAATTGAAGGGACGCCATCTTGGATGACGTCCCTTAAAGGAGCCTTCATTCGTCAGTAGTCCGTCGGGGAAGAAGGATGTTCCGCGTCGGCGGGATGAAGATGGATCCTGAAGAAAGAAGATTGAAGACCCCGCTTGGCAGATGACATTGCCCGGATGGAAGACTTCTTCAGCGCCGCATGGAAGATGACATCGCCCGGATGGAAGACTTCTTCAGCGCCGCCTGGATGATGACTTCATCGGATGGAAGACTTCTTCAGCGCCCCTTGGAGGATCACTTCTGCCGCTCCGGATCTCCTCTTCGGTTCCATCGGTGGGTCGACTGGCTGAAGACAACTCAATTGTATTTAATTGTAGTTATTTGTATTTAATTATTTTAAATAATGTAATGATAGTGTAGTGTTAGGTTTAATTGTAACTTAGGTTAGGATTTATTTTACAGGTAATTTTGTATTTCTTTTAGCTAGGTAGTTCATAACTATTTAATAACTATTCTAACTAGCTAAAATAAATACAAAGTTACCTGTAAAATAAATATAAATCCTAAAATAGCTACAATGTAATTATTAGTTATATTGTAGCTATCTTAGGGTTTATTTTATAGGTAAGTATTTAGGTTTAAATAGAAATAACGTATTAAAGTATAGTGTAGTGTTAGGTGTAATTGTAACTTAGGTTAGGATTTATTTTACAGGTAAATTTCTCTTTATTTTAGCTAGGTAGCTATTAAATAGTTAATAACTATTTAATAACTATTGTACCTAGTTAAAATAAATTGAAAGTTACCTGTAAAATAAAAAATAAATCCTAAGATAGCTACAATATAATTATTATTTATATTGTAGCTATATTAGGGTTTATTTTATAGGTAAGTATTTAGTTTTAAATATGATTAATTTAGTTAATAATAGAAATATTTTTTAGATTTATTTAATTAATATTTAAGTTAGGGGGGGTGTTAGGGTTAGTGTTAGACTTAGGTTTAGGGGTTAATAATTTTATTACAGTGGCGGCGGTGTAGGTGGGGGCAGGATAGGGGTTAATAAATTTATTATAGGTGGCGACGGTGTAGGGGGGGCAGATTAGGGGTTAATAAGTTTAATATAGGTTGCGGCGGGGTCCGGGAGCGGCGGTTTAGGGGTTAAACTATTTATTTAGTTGCAGCGAGGTCCGGGATCAGCAGGATAGGGGTTAATAACTTTATTATAGGTGGCGACGGTATAGGGGGGGCAGGATAGGGGTTACTAGGTATAATGTAGGTGGCGGCGGTGTCCGGGAGCGGGGGTTTAGGGGTTAATACATTTATAAGAGTTGCGGCGGGGTCTAGGAGCGGCGGTTTAGGGGTTAATAACTTTATTGAGTTGCGGGGGGCTCCGGGGGCGCCGGTATAGGGGGTAGAACAGTGTAGTTAGTGTGGGTGCTTAGTGACGGACTAGCAATAAAGCTGTCAAAAAGACGAAGAGCAGCGAGATTGGATGAGTGATAACTCTCACAATCCGCTGCTCATCGCCCCGTACTTGGTGCGAGGCTTTTTGACAGATTTTTTGATAACTTAGGCGAAATTTTGCAGGTCCGCGGCGGCGATGGTAGGCGAGCTTAGGCGGGCGTATTGGGCCGTTGAAGGCAGGTAAGTTGACACGTTGATAACTAGGCCTCTCTGTCTGAATTATGAAAGAACAATTTTTGGGTTTAATGTCCCTTTAAAATAAATATATACTTACCTGTGAAATAAAACCTAAGCTGCCTTACACTAAAACCTAAAATTACAAAAAATAAAAAACCTACCAATACAAAATAATTAGAAACAAACGTCTAGATTACGAGTTTTGCGGTATGAGTGAAAAAGCAGCGTTAAGGCTCTTTTTCACTACCGCTTGTATTACGAGTCTTGCAGGTTTAGATGCACCGCAAACTTTTTTGGCCGGAACTACCACAGCTTTCAAAAAGTCCTTTTTTCAATGGGACTTCCGTCTGCCTGGGAGGCCAAAAAGTGAGCGGTACAGCCTAAAACTACAAGATCCATACCGTAAACTGAGAGTCAGTAGTTACAAAGCTGTAACATAAAACTCATAACTAAAGTGCTAAAAAGTACACTAACACCCATAAACTACCTATTAACCCCTAAACCGAGGCCCTCTTGCATAGCAATTAATAAATTAAAATTATTAACCCCTAATCTGCTGCTCCGGACTTCGCCTCCACTATAATAAACATATTAACCCCTAAACCGCCACACTCCTGCATCGCAAACACTAGTTAAATATTATTAACCCCTAATCTGCTGCCTCTAACATCGCCGCCACCTACCTACATTTATTAACCCCTAATCTTCTGCCCCCAATGTCGCCGCCACAATACTAAAGTTATTAACCCCTAAACCTAACCCTAAGTCTAACCCTAACACCCACTAACTTTAATGTAACAAAAATAAATCTAAATAAAACCTACTATTAATACCTAAATAATTCCTATTTAAAACTAAATACTTACCTGTAAAATAAACCCCAAGCTAGCTACACTATAACTAATAGTTACATTGGGGGGTAGTTATCAACGTGTCAACTTTCCTGCCTTCGCCGGTTCAATACGCCCGCCTAAGCTCGCCTACCTTCGCCGCCGCGGACCTGAAAAAATATGCCTAAGTTATCAATAAATCTGTCAAAAAGCAGCGCACCAAGTACGGGGCGATGAGCAGCGGACTGTGATAGTTATCACTCATCCGATCTCGCTGCTCTTCGGCTTTTTTACAGCTTTATTGTTAGCCTGTCACTAAGCACTCACACTAAACTACACTGTTCTACACCCTATACCAGCGCCCCCGGAGCCCCCCGCAACTAAATAAAGTTACTAACCCCTAAACCGCCGCTCCTAGACCCCGCCGCAACTCTTATAAATGTATTAACCCCTAAACCGCCGCTCCTAGACCCCGCCGCAACACTTATAAATTTATTAACCCCTAAACCGCCGCTCCTAGACCCCGCCGCAATACTTATACATTTATTAACCCCTAAACTGCCACTTCCGGACACCGCCGCAACCTACATTATACCTAGTAACCCCTGTCCTGCCCCCCCTATACCGCTGCCCTCTATAATAAAGTTATTAACCCCTATCCTGCTGATCCCGCACCTCGCCGCAACTAAATAAATAGTTTAACCCCTAAACCGCCGCTCCCGGACCCTGCCACAACCTATATTAAATTTATTAACCCCTAATCTGCCCCCCTACACCGTCGCCACCTATAATACATTTATTAACCCCTATTCTGCCCCCCACTACACCGCTCTACTGTAAGAAATTTATTAACCCCTAAACCTAAGTCTAACACAAACCCTAACACCCCCCCTAACTTAAATATTAATTAAATAAATCTAAATAATATTTCTATTATTAACTAAATGAATCCTATTTAAAACTAAATACTTACCTATAAAACAAACCCTAATATAGCTACAATATAAATAATAATTATATTGTAGCTATCTTAGGATTTATTTTTATTTTACAGGCAAATTTAAATTTATTTTAACTAAGTACAATAGCTATTAAATAGTTATTAACTATTTAATAGCTTACCTAGCTAAAATAAAGAGAAATTTACCTGTAAAATAAAATCTAACCTAAGTTACAATTACACCTAACACTACACTATACTTTAATAAATTATTCCTATTTAAAACTAAATACTTACCTGTAAAATAAACCCTAAGATAGCTACAATGTAATTAATAATTACATTGTAGCTATTTTAGGATTTATATTTATTTTACAGGTAACTTTGTATTTATTTTAGCTAGTTAGAATAGTTATTAAATAGTTATGAACTATTTAATAACTACCTAGCTAAAAGAAATACAAAATTACCTGTAAAATAAATCCTTACCTAAGTTACAATTAAACCTAACACTACACTATCATTAAATTAATTAAATAAATTAACTACAAATAACTAGAATTAAATACAATTACATAAACTAACTAAAGTACAAAAAATAAAAAAAGCTAAGTTACAAAAAATAAAAAACATAAGTTACAAACATTTAAAAAATATTACAACAATTTTAAGCTAATTACACCTAATCTAAGCCCCCGAATAAAATAACAAAGCCCCCCAAAATAAAAAAATTCCCTACCCTATTCTACATTAAAAAAGTTCAAAGCTCTTTTACCTTACCAGCCCTTAAAAGGGCCTTTTGTGGGGCATGCCCCAAAGAAAACTGCTCTTTTGCCTGTAAAAGAAAAATACAACCCCCCCCAACATTAAAACCCACCACCCACATACCCCTAATCTAACCCAAACCCCCCTTAAAATAACCTAACAGTAATCCCCTGAAGATCATCCTACCTTGAGTCGTCTTCACTCAGCCGAGCCACAGATGGAACTGAAGAGGAGATCCGGAGCGCCAGAATTGATCCTCCAAGGGGCGCTGAAGAAGTCTTCCATCCGATGAAGTGATCCTCCAAGCGGCGCTGAAGAAGTCTTCCATCCGGGCGATGTCATCTTCCAAGCGGCGCTGAAGATCATCTTCCATCCGGGCGATGTCATCTTCCAAGCGGGGTCTTCAATCTTCTTGCTTCAGGATCCATCTTCATCCCGCCGACGCGGAACATCCTTCTTACCCGACGGACTAACGACGAATGAAGGCTCCTTTAAGGGACGTCATCCAAGATGGCGTCCCTTCAATTCCGATTGGCTGAAAGGATTCTATCAGCCAATCGGAATTAAGGTAGGAAAAATCTGATTGGCTGATTGAATCAGCCAATCAGATTGAGATTGCATTCAATTGGCTGATCGGAACAGCCAATAGAATGCGATCTCAATCTGATTGTGTAGTGTTAGGTGTAATTGTATAGTGTAGTGTTAGGTGTAATTGTAACTTAGGTTAGTTTTTATTTTACAGGTAAATTTCTCTTTATTTTAGCTAGGTAAGCTATTAAATAGTTAATAACTATTTAATAGCTATTGTACCTAGTTAAAATAAATTGAAATTTGCCTGTAAAATAAAAATAAATCCTAAGATAGCTACAATATAATTATTATTTATATTGTAGCTATATTAGGGTTTATTTTAAAGGTAAGTATTTAGTTTTAAATAGGATTCATTTAGTTAATAATAGAAATATTATTTAGATTTATTTAATTAATATTTAAGTTAGGGGGGTGTTAGGGTTAGTGTTAGACTTAGGTTTAGGGGTTAATAATTGTATTACAGTGGCGGCGGTGTAGGGGGGGGCAGGATAGGGGTTAATAAATGTATTATAGGTGGCGACGGTGTAGAGGGGGCAGATTAGGGGTTAATAACTTTATTATAGAGGGCGGCGGTATAGAGGGGGCAGGATAGGGGTTACTAGGTATAATGTAGGTTGCGGCGGTGGCCGGGAGCGGCGGTTTAGGGGTTAATGTGCATAGAGTAGCTTGCGGTGGGCTCCGGGAGTGGCGGTTTAGGGGTTAATATGTATAGAGTAGCTTGTGGTGGGCTCCGGGAGCGGCGGTTTAGGGGGAAAACACTTTATTTAGTTCCGGCGGTGTAGGGGGGGACAGATTAGGGGTGTTTAGACTCGGGGTACATGTTAGGGTGTTAGGTGCAGACATTTCCCATAGGAATCAATGGGATGTCTGGCAGCAGCGAACTTGTACTTTCGCTATGGTCAGACTCCCATTGATTCCTATGGGATCCAACGCCTCCAGGGCAGCGGTTTGAAAACCAGGTACGCTGGTCCGAAAAAGTGCCGAGCGTACCTGCTAGTCATTTGATAACTAGCAAAAGTAGTCAGATTCTGCCGCACTTGTGTGCGGAACATCTGGAGTGACGTAAGAATCGATCTGTGTCGGACTGAGTCCGGCGGATCGAAGCTTACGTCACAAAATTCAACTTTTGCCGGTCTCTAGCCTTTGATAACTAAGGCGAATCAGCCTCGCCACAAATACGCTGCGGAATTCCAGCGTATTTGAGGTTGACGGCTTGATAACTACCCCCCATTGTATCTATCTTAGGTTTTATTTTTATTTCACAGCTAAGTTTGTATTTATTTTAACTATATATATTAACTATTTACTAGATACCTAGTTAAAAAAATACAAATTACCTGTAAAATAAAACCTAACCTGAGTTACACTAACACCTAACATTACAATAAAATTAAATAAATTTAATTTATTAAATACAATTAACTAAATTACAAAACAAACAAACACTAAATTACACAAAATAAAAAAGAAATGATCAAGTATTTAAACTAATTACACCTAATCTAATAGCCCTATCAAAATAAAAAAGCCCCCCAAAATAAAAAAAAAACCCTAGCCTAAACTAAACTGCCAATAGCCCTTAAAAGGGCCTTTTGCGGGGCATTGCCCCAAAGAAATCAGCTGTTTTACCTGTAAAAAAAATGCAAACAACCCCCCAACAGTAAAACCCACCACCCACACAACCAAATCCCCAAATAAAATCCTAACTAAAAAAACCTAAGCTCCCCATTGCCCTGAAATGGGCGTTTGTATGGGCATTGCCCTTAAAAGGGCATTTAGCTCTTTTTCCGCCCAAACCCTAAGCTAAAAATAAAACCCAGCCAATAAACCCTTAAAAAACCTAACACTAACCCCCGAAGATCCACTTACAGTTTTTTGAAGACCCGACATCCATCCTCAATGAAGCAGCAGAAGTCCTCAACGAAGCCGGGAGAAGTCTTCATCCAAGCGACAAGAAGTGATCCTCCAGACAGGCATCCTCTTATTTCCACGGCTCTTCTTGAATGAAGGTTCCTTTAAGTAACGTCATCCAAGATGGCGTCCCTTGAATTCCGATTGGCTGATAGAATTCTAGCAGCCAATTGGAATTAAACGTGAAAAAATCCTATTGGCTGATGCAATCAGCCAATAGGATTGAGCTCGCATTCTATTAGCTGATTGGAACAGCCAATAGAATGTGAGCTCAATCCTATTGGCTGATTCGATCCGCCAATAGGATTGAAGCTCAATCCTATTGGCTGATTGCATCAGCCAATAGGATTTTTTCACCTTTAATTCCGATTGGCTGATAGCATTCTATCAGCCAATCGGAATTCAAGGAACGCTATTTTGGATGACATCACTTAAAGGAACTTTCATTTGAGAAGAGCCATGGATGCCCTTTTAAGGGCAATGCCCATACAAATGCCCTTTTCAGGGCAATGGGGAGCTTAGGTTTTTTTAGTTAGGATTTTATTTGGGGGGTTTGGTTGTGTGGGTCGTGGGTTTTAATGTTGGGGGGTTGTTTGTATTTTTTTTACAGGTAAAAGAACTGATTTATTTGGGGCAATGCCCCACAAAAGGCAATTTTAAGGGCTATTGGCAGTTTAGTTCATGCTAGGGTTTTTTTATTTTATTTTGTGGGGTTTTTTTTATTTTGATAGGGCTATTAGATTAGGTGCAATTAGTTTAAATATTTGATAATTTCTTTTTTATTTTGTGTAATTTAGTGGGGGTTTTTTGTAATTTAGTTAATTGTATTTAATAAATGTAATTTATTTAATTGTAGTGTAAGGTTAGGTGTTAGGTTAGGTTTTATTTTACAGGTAAATTTGTATTTATTTTAGCTAGGTAGGTAGTAAATAGTTAATAACTATTTACTAACTAATCAACCTAGTTAAAATAAATACAAACTTAGCTGTGAAATAAAAAATAAAACCTAAGTTAGATACAATGTAATTATTAGTTAAATTTTAGCTATCTTAGGGTTTATTTTACAGGTAAGTATTTAGTTTTAAAAAGGAATTATTTAGTTATTAATAGTAGGTTTTATTTAGATTTATTTTAATTACATCAAAGTTAGTGGGTGTTAGGGTTAGGGTTAGACTTAGGGTTAGGGATTAATAACTTTAGTATAGTGGCGTCGACGTTGGGGCGGAAGATTAGGAGTTAAAAAGTGTAATGTAGGTGTCGGCGGCGGCAGATTAGGGTTTAATAAGTGTAATGTAGGTGGCGGCCGTGTCGGGGGCGGCAGATTAGAGGTTAATAAGTGTAATGTAGGTGGCGGCGACATTGGGGCAGCAGATTAGGGGTTAATAGGGGTAATGTAGGTGTCAGCGATGTCAGGGGCAGCAGATTAGGGGTGTTTAGACTCTGGGTTTATGTTTGGGTGTTAGGTGTAAACATAAATGTTGTTTCCCCATAGGAATCAATGGGGCTGCGTTACGGAGCTTTACGCTCCTTTATTGCAGGTGTTAGACTTTTTTTCAGCCGGCTCTCCCCATTGATGTCTATGGGGAAATCGTGCACAAGCACGTAAAACCAGCTTACCGCAGCTCACCGCAGCGCTGGTATTTTACTGCGGTATGAAGCTCAATTTTGCTTTACGCTGCAATATTGCCTGCTAATGCCGGGTTTTTGCAAACCTGTAATGCCAGCGCTGTAGGGAGGTGAGCGGTGACAATAACTTGCAAGTTAGTACCGAGCAGCTCTTACCGAAAAACTCGTAATAGCCTAGCCGAAAATGATCTAAAACAATAAAAAATATTCCTATTCTAATACCCTTTTAAAAAAAAAACCCTACTCCAAAATAAAAAAACCCTAATCTATAATAAACTACCAAGGGTCCTTAAAGTTCCCGGGGGAATCTTGGGCTGGGCAACGCAGTGATTGGAGGAAGCCGGATTTGTCATTTTGGACCTGCGAAGACGTCTTGCGACGGGCGGAGGAAGTGCTGGAGCGGCTGCCAGGATTAAAAGGTAAGTTGTTAAAGAAAACAGTGAAATATCAATTTTGATGAATTAAAGTGCCCTTGCTTTTAATAGGTTTATTAAAAACCGGCCTCTAATTCATCAAAATGGACCTTCACTTTAAAAGGGCCTTTTGTGGGCCCCTAAAAGGGCCTTTTGTAAGGAATTGCCCTAAAGTTAACAACTCTTTTACTACAAAAACAAACAAACACCCCCTAACAGTATACAAAATCCCCACCCCCCCCAACTACCAAGTGCCCTTAAAAGGGCCTTTTGTGGAGCATTGCCCTGAAGTTAACAGCTCTTTTGCTACAAAAAACAAACAAACATCCCCTAACATTATACTAACCTTCACCCCCCAAACCCACAAAATAAAAATAAAGTAAAACCTGATCTACCCATTGCCCTGAAAAGGGCATTTGTATGGGCATTGCACTTAAAAGGGCATTTGGCTCTTTTGCATTGCCCTGAAAATGGCATGTAGCTCTTTTAAGAAAAGCCCAAACCCTAAAGTAAAAAAAAACCCCACCCAAAATAACCTTAAAAAAACCTAACACTAACCCCTCTTTAGGTACTCAGAGTTGCTGAAGTCCCACTTGAAGGATCTTCATCCCGACAGCTCCATCTTTATCAAGGCGGCTCCATCTTCATCCCGGCGGCATCTTCTATCTTCATCCCGGCGGCGTCTTCTATTTTCATCCCGGCGGCACGGAGCAGGTCCTGAAGACATCCAGCGTGGAGCATCCTCTTTATATGGTCGCCGCCGTATACTGAATCTTCAATGCAAGGGAAAATTTTCAAAATGGCATCCCTTGCATTCATATTGGCTGATTTGGTTTTGGAAATTCAAATCAGCCAATAGGATGAGAGCTACTGAAATCCTATTTACTGTTCAAATCAGCCAATAGGATGACAGCTACTGAAATTCTATTGACTATTCAAATCAGCCAATAGAATTTCAGTAGCTCTCATCCTATTGGCTAGAAGATAGAAGATGCCGCTCTGATGGAGATGGAGCCGCCTGGATGAAGATGGAGCTGCCAGGATGAAGATCCTTCAAGCAGGACTTCAGCAACTGTGAGTACCTAAAGAGGGGTTAGTGTTAGGTTTTTTTTAAGGTTTTTTGGGTGTTTTTTTTTTTTTAGTTTAGGGTTTGGGCTTTTCTTAAAAGAGCTAAATGCCCTTTTAAGGTCAATGCCCATACAAATGGGCTTTTTATTTTTATAGGGCTATTAGATTAGGTATCATTCTTTTTTTTTTTATAATTTTGTTTGTTATTTTTTGTAATTTAGTCTTTGTTATTTTTGTAATTTAGATTTTTTATTTTTTGTAATTAGATACTTTGTAATTTTTATAGTAGTGTTAGGATTTTTTTAATGTGTATTTTAGTTTTCTTTAATTAGCAGTTAGTTTCATTTTAGTTTAATAGTTATATTAATTTAATTGTTAGTTTAAACTTAGTTTTTTTTATTTTATTTGACAGGTAAGTTTTAATTTAAGTTAGGGAAATTGTAATTTTAATATAAAGTTAGAGCAGCGTTAGCTTTAGGGGTTACAAGTTTAAATTAGTTTATTGCTATGTGGGGGGCTTTCGGTTTATGGGTTAATAGTTTAATTTAGTATATTTCGTTGTGGGGGGCTTGAGGTTTAGGGGTTAATAGGTTTATTATAGTGGCAGCAGTGTTGAGGAGTGGCAGAATAGGGGTTAATAACTTTAGGATAGTGGGGGCGATGTGGACAGACAGCAGATTAGGGGTTAATAATATTTAAATGCGATGTGGGTGCGATGTGGGAGGATGGCAGTTTAGGGGTTAATAACTTTATTATAGTGGTGACGATGTCGGGGAGCGGCGGAATAGGGGTTAATAAATGTTATTAGTGTCAGCGACATCGGGAGCAGCAGATTAGGGGTTAATAACTTTAATATAGTATTTGCGATGCGGGAGGGCCTCGGTTTAGGGGTTAATAGGTAGTTTATGGGTGTTAGTGTACTTTGTAACACTTTAGTTATGTTTTGTGTAACAGTTTGTTGTGTAAAACTCATAACTACTGCTCTCAGATGGCGGTATGGATCTTGCCGTTCTAGGGTGCAACACAAGCTTTTTAGCTTCACCGCAAAACTTTGATGGCAGCGCTATGAGAATCCCACTCAAAAACGTAATTTTTACGAGTGCGGAACTGACGTTGCGTTACAGGCTAAAAGGCTTGCGGTACAGCTATAACAACAAGACTTGTAATGGCTGCGATGTTGTTTTAACACTGAAATTACCATTTTTTTCAGCGTTAAAAGACCAACACACAACTCATAATCTACCTGAAAGAAAATGAGATAATAGTAGTAAATTGGAAAGTTGTTTAAAATGACATGCTTTATTTTCAGTTTGAAGCAAATACAAATTAAATTGAAGTGTTTTTACTACAGTGTTACTTGGTTTTTAATTTAGTTATTATACTTTGTCTATAAATAAATTGTGTATTGTGAATTTTGAGAATATTAGAGCTGGTGGGTAAATCATTGAGACCAGTTGGTATAAAATGCCCAGAAAATATAGTGCCTTGTGAACTTCAGAAGAAGAAAGGAAGGCCCATGTCCAGCCCATCCTCTGAAACTGCCAGGCACATTTCACATAGGAAAAACACAAAGTACAGTTTGTTGAATAATTCACAATAATATGCAAAGTAAGATAATTGTTAGTTACAGTTACACTGAAATTTGCTAAATAAAATTACCTTGCATATATAAAGTCTAAATGGATTAAAACACAAAGTATAAAGTGTGAATAAAATACAATTTAAAGTACAAAATCTAAAATCCAAAGTTATATTAAAAACAAAACACAGAACTATCAAGTCATGTAGTGTCAAGGCAATTCTGAGGTTGTATTGTATGTCCTAGGAGAAACACATGGACAATGTGTAAGACAATATTTGAACCTTAACTGCAGATTTGGAATGAACTGAATAGTTCTTTAGATATTTATCACTTATATATTGTGTAGAGGGGATTATGCTACATGGTGGGTTCAACACTTTCTGAGGTGGAATGCGATCTTATGATACCCAGCATGAGCAGCAGAATCCCTGCAAGGTTTATATGCGGTAAAGCTTATATCTAATCCTCTATTGCTGTCAGGTGGAAACTGAGCTATAGACAGCATAGAAAATGTAAATTAGCAAATCAATTAGTAAAGAACAGTACTAGTACTACATAAGGTTATACAAAGGAGCAAATGGAGGAAGAGGGAAAGTCAATCTTACTTTATGCAGGAGGAGATGAACGGCTTAAGACTCCAAAATAATAGCCGTATGTTCCACTGATCAGCTAGCTGGAAGCTAGACTGAATGCTGTTCGAGTGAGCTGCGATGAGGTAGATTGCTCCAAGGTCCATGCAAAACCTGATGGAATGTTGGAGTGTGACATCACCGCAGAGAGCAGTTCAGATGCAGCGTGATGTGAGTAGTTGGAGGATTCAAACTGTGTAACAGGAGTATGGTAATGATCTCCTGATAGGAGATATGAACAAATGGATTGAAAAGTACCCAACAAGGTAATAGAGTAGCGTAGATGGCAGGATAACACTGCAGATAGTAGAATTACCAAGCAATGTCTGGAAAGTGAGTACCACCCCTTAAAGGCACAGTAGGTAATGTATATGATCATGACAGAACTCCCCCCTCAAGGATCAGCTCCGAGAATCAAGGCTTTTGTCTATGAGGGTGGCGGCGATGATACTGAGATACCAATTGCGGAGTGGAAAGATTACCCACTGGCACCCAGAAATCGTCCTCGTTAGGAAAACCCTTCCAAAGAATCAGATACTGGAACTGGCCCCTATATCTTCTTGAGTCCAAAATCGAATGAACCTCATATTTAGTATCAGGATCAGGTAGGTTAGACAAAATTGGGGAGGCTGAATCCAAACCACGGATGGCATGATAGGGTTTCAGTAGTGATACATGGAAGGTTGGATGAATGTTCATACTGGATGGAAGGTATAAGGTGACAGCATTTTGGTTAACAACCGACAAAATGTCAAAAGGTCCGATGTATATAGAGGTCAATTTCCGCGAAGGACACTGTAGCTTCAAATTGCGAGTCGATAGCCAAACTTTGTCTCTAACAGAGTAAGAGGGAGGTGAGGATGTTTTTTATCATAATATTTCTTTTGTTGGTATTTTGCTTGAGCAAGGTTCTCCTGCACTAGGGAGAAGAATACAGCGATGGAGTTTATTAGGTCATTGACCACAGGGCATAGACTATCTAGGGGGGTGTCTAATTGGAAGGTGGGATGGAAAACATAGTTTACTAAAAAAGGTGAAAATTTGGTGGATGAATAAATTGCATTATTGTAAGCGAATTCGGTATAGGGTAGCAGTGAGGACCAGTTATCCTGCTTGATATTAGAGAAACAATGTAGAAATTGTTCCACCTACTGGTTGGTCCTCTCTGTTTGGATGTTGGTCTGGGGGTGGAAAGATCTACTAAGTCTATGACTAATCTTCAAGGTTTTGCATAACTCCTTCCAAAATGTGCTGGTAAATTGGGTGCTATGATCTGACATTATAGAATAGAGTTTGAACACATGCGTTATCAATATTTGTACTGTTTCGGAAGCTGTTGGGAGATTTGAGGTTGGTATTAAATGTACTATCTTGCTGAAAAGATCAACAACAACAATTATAGTATTGTTATTGGAGGACTATGGTAGCTTGACAATATAGTCCAATGCAATATCTGACCAGGGCCTGTCAGGTGATGGCAGAGGAAGACGATGCACACATGGACGTTTTCTGTCTTTCTTAGAAACTGTACAGGTTTTACATGTATGCACGTAGTTGTTTATGTCTCTAACCAAAGTTGGCCAACTGAACACTCTATTAATTAGATCTAAGGGCTTATGAATTCCAGGGTGTCCTGCTAAAAGGCTATCATGGGCGGTTTGCAGAACCAATTCTCTTAAGCTTGGGGGTACATATATCATTTTTCATGGTAGAATAATCCATATTCTCTTAGGTGTACTTGTGAGGGAGGGATGGTTGAATTAGAATTTTGACTGGTTTTAAAAGCAGATGTATTGGCTCTCATAAGAGCAATGATGTCATCTGCTGGGATAATAGATGATTCACTGGTACAAGTAATGGGTCTTTCATGGATTCTTGAAAGAGCGTCTGCCTTCACGTTTTTATTAGCAGGTCTGTATGTAATCAAATAATTAAATCTTGTGAAAAATAGATTCCATCTGACTTGCCTAGAGGATAATGTATGATTCGTTTTCAGATACTCTAAATTCCTATGGTCGGTGTAAATCTCTATTGGAATTGCAGTTCCCTCTAAAAGATGATGCCAGTGTTCAAGAGAACTTTTGATGGCTAACAACTCCTTTTGATCTATTGCGTAATTCATTTCACAACTAGTTATTACTCGTGAGTAAAAAATCTACTGGGTTTAAGGGGTGTTTTAAACTTTCTCTTTGTGATAGAACTGCTCCAAATGCGAAATCGGAAGTGTCTTCTTCTGGAACATATTGCAAGGATAGATTGAGGAAATGAAGTATGGGAGCTGCAGTGAATCTTTCTTTTAAGGTATTAAAGACTGAATGTGTTTTATCAGTCCAGAGAAATCTTACATTAGATTTAGTGAGGTTGGTGAGGGGTTTAGTGAGTTGAGCAAAATATTTAATACATTTTCTGTAAAAATAAGCAAAACCCATAAATCTGTGTACCTGTTTTTTCGAAGTTAGTGTGAGCCATTGTCATATAGATTGAACTTTACTGTCTTCCATGTTGATTCCCTGTGGAATAATAACATAACCTAAGAAAGTTATTTTATTAGTGTTTAAAATATTTTTTTCGGGTTTGGCATATAAAAAGTTATCTCTTAAACTTGACAACTGTTCTGACATGTTATATGTGGTCAGTTAGGGTTTTGAATAAATCAAAATGTCATCCAAGTATATGACAAGATATACATCTAATAAATCTTTAAATATGTCATTTATTAGGTATTAGAACATGGCATCACAATATATTTATATAACACATAACGGGTTCGGAAAGCTGTGAGCCATTCATCTCCTGCTCTGACCCTAATCAAGTTATAGGCTCCTTTGAGGTCTAACTTAGTGTAATAAGAAGCACTCTCAAGGCGTTCAATCAACTCAGGTATAAGGGGTAGAGGGTATATGTTTTTAATTGTGCGTCTGTTCAGCTCCCTATAATCTACTATAGATCTGAGACTATTATCTTTGTTTTGTATGAAAAATACTACAGAAAAGAGGGAAAGTCTATGCGCTGGATCTAGATTAGACTCCACTAAAAAAAGAGGTTATCCCAAAAACCTGAAAAGTTACTATATAAAACAAGGGGTCATATATGTGTGCGCCTGTGTAACAAACACTGGCTTAAGATCTAACAGAATGACAATATATTAGCAACATTTTATAAACCATTTTTAATAACCAATTAAAAAATAACCAATTAAAAATATGCAAATCTGCTTCTCATCTCATGTCACTCTCCCTCTTGCTCATACTAGCTGCTGGCGACATTTCCCCTAATCCTGGTCCATCACAACCTCCTAGCCTTTAAAATCCCTGTGTGCCTTTCAATAGACTTCATAAAAAAAACTCTGGTAACCTTAACCGCATTCCTCTTACATCTAAAACCAACTCCCCCTCACTTGTGCACTCTGGAACTCTCGCTCTGTTTGCAACAAGCTCACTTCTATCCATGATCTCTTTATCTCCCACTCTCTTAACCTTCTGGCTCTTACAGAAACCTGGCTCTCTGCTTCAGACACAGCATCCACTGCTGCACTGTCACATGGGGGGGTCTCCATTTCAGCCACACTCCTAGGTCTGGCAATAGACAAGAAGGTGGTGTTGGTACTTTACTTTCCTCTTGTTACACCTTTCAAAAAATACAGCCCCTCTCTTCACTCATATTTTCTTCATTTGAAGCACACATGATTTGGTTATTCTCTCCCCTCTCTATACGTGTTGCAGTCATATACCTCCCCCCCTGGCTCCCCAACTCAATGTTTAGATCACTTTGCTGCCTGGCTTCCTTATTTCATTTCCTCAGACAACCCTGCCCTCATTCTTGGTGACTTCAACATCCCTCTTGACAATCCCACTGCCTCCTCTGCCAAACAACTTCTTCAACTCACTTCCTCTTTCAGCCTGTCACAATGGACTGACTCTCCCACTCACAAACATGATCATTCCCTTGATCTGATTTTTACCTATCGATGCACTATCTCAAATTAACAAACTCCCCTTTTCCTCTCTCTGACCATCATCTTTTAACTTGCAACATCACTTCCCTACCTACAACTCCCCCTCCCTCTACCCCTCACACCAAACATCACAGAAGCACTAAGTCATTAGATCTGCAACAGCTGGCTAGCTCTCTCAAACCTCTCCTCTCATCCATCACCTCCTTTTACTGCCATGACCAATCTAGCTGCCAGTATAACTCCACCCTTACATCGGTCATTGACAATCTGCCCCTCCAACCATATCTTTGAAACCACACTCTCATCCTCAGCCCTGGCATACTCATCTGACACAGTACCTAAACAGATGTTCCCGTACTGCTGAACAACACTAGAGGAAATCTCGGAGTTCAGCTGACTTTCTTCACTACAAGTTCATCCTGAACTCCTACTATTCTGCCCTTAATCTCTATAAGCAACAATACTTCTCTAATCTCATCTCCTCCTACTATTTCCTCTAACCCAAAACGTCTGTTCTCTACGTTAAATACTCTTCTCTGTCCACCCCCACCTCCTAATACAACCTCTCTCTAAGCTCAAGATTTTGCCAGCCACTTCAATAGCAAAATTGACTCCATCAGAAGTGAAATCAGCTCTCAACATACTACCAATCTCTCACCCCCTCAAAAGCTCACAATCATCCAAAACCCAAATATCCAAAAATGCAGATCTTTTTCCCCTGTTAACAAGGATGAAGTTTCTGCCCTTATACTTTCCTCCCACCTCACTACCTGTCCCCTCGACCCCATCCCCTCACAGCTACTCCCCTCCCTCTATTCTACCCTCACCTCCATACTCACACACATTTTCAACCTCTCCCTCAGCACTGGTATATTTCCCTCATCTCTAAAACATGCACTGGTCACACCTATCCTCAAAAAACCTTCCCTCGATCCAACCTCCCCATCCAACTACCGCCCTATTTCCCTACTCCCTCTTGCCTCAAAGCTCCTCGAAATGCTAGTATATGCATGTCTATCCAATTTCCTAACACTAATCTCTCTTCTTGTCCCACTGCAATCTGGATCACTCTACAGAGACAGCAATTGCCAAGGTTACAAATGACCTGCTTACAGCAAAATCCAAAGGCCACTTCTCTCTGCTTATCCTCCTTTAACTGTCTGCAGCCTTTGACACTGTTGACCACCCTCTTCTGCTCCAAACCCTCCAATCCTTCGGCATCTGCGACACAGCTCTCTCGTGGTTCTCTTCCTATCTGACTAACCCTACATTTAGTGTAGCCTTCTCCAGAGCATCCTCTGCCCCATTACCACTTTCTGTTGGGGTACCTCAAGGCTCTGTCCTCGAACCCCTTCTCTTTTCAATCTACAATCTTCCATAATAAAGTCCCATGGGTTTCAATATCATTTGTATGCCGATGACACCCAAATCTACCTCTCTGCACCAGACCTACCTCCTTCCTTACTAACCCGTGTCACTAACTGTCTTTCTCATATCTCATCTTGGATGTCCTCTCACTACCTTAAGCTAAATCTTTCCAAAACTGAACTCCTTATTTTCCCACCTTCTTCCAATGTCTCCACCCCCAAAAGTTCAATAACTGTTGATAATTCCATCATTACTCCTACCCCACATGCCTGATGTCTTGGGGTTACATTTAACTCAGAACTTTCCTTCACTCCTCACATTCAGTGCTTGGCTAAAGCCTGCCACTTCCAGCTTAAAAACATATCTAAAATTAGACATTTCCTTACACAAGATACAACTAAGATTTTAATCCACTCTCTCATCCTTTCCCGCCTCGACTACTGCAACTCCATCCTCTCTGGTCTACCTAGCTGCTGCATAGCTCCTTTACAATCCATTATGCATGCCTCTGCCAGGCTCACCTTCCTTACTCGTCTTCACTGACTTCCTCTTGCCTCTAGGATTAAACACAAAATCCTCACTCTGACATACAAAGCTCTCAACTGCACTGCTCCCCCCTATATTTCAGAACTTGTCTCCAGATACTCCCCCTCCCATCCCCTTCGATCAGCTCAGGATCTCCTCCTCTCCTCCTCTCTTGTTACTTCCTCACATTTCCGTTTACAGGACTTCTCCAGACTGACCCCCATCTTGTGGAACTCCCTGCCTCGCTCCACAAAACTCTCCCCTAGTTTTAACAGCTTCAAGTGCTCCCTAAAAACTCTACTATTCAGGGATGCTTACAACCAACACTAACCTTTCCTAACTCCATTGCTTTCCCCTTGAACCCCTTAGAATGTAAGCCTATGAGCCCAGCTGTTTGCAGATTGCCTTCATAAGAGCCGACTACAACAGTGAAACTCTCGGCAGGGCCCTCTACCCACTTGATCCCTACAAAAGCTATCCTGTATACCGACTATGTTTACAGCGCTGGGGAATCTGTTGGCGCTCTACAAATACCTGATAATAATAATAATAATAATAATAATAATAATAATAATATTGCTAAAGATAACTAACACTGATGCATGCTGGTTAAACAACAATACTGTTATTCATAAAAAAACAGGTAATATCAATTAATAGTATATGTCTAACTATATTGGTACCAATCTATCTAAACAATCTTGTGTTAATTCAGCACCAGCTGGAGAGGTCGAATGGTCTTATAAACCCTTCCCTCAGATTTTCTTTAATGTACATTTTTAAGTGGTATAGTCCGGGTTTAGAAAGAGGGAATATATGTCCACAAGGAATGTCAACACCTGGAAGCAATTCAATAGGACAATCAAACTTTCTATGGGGTGGTACATTTTCAGAATCTTTTTTTATCAAAAACGTCTACGAAGTCGGAATATTCTGGAGCTATGCTTGTTTGTGTGGATTGTAGAATGTGGTGGGAAGGAAAACAAGTTAGTTCATAATATTCAGAGGTGAAATCTACACTGGACGTAGTCCAAGATATTAGTGGATTGTGTAATTTAAACCAGGTATGACCAAGAATTATTGGGCATATGGGTGAAGATATAACATCAAACTAAATTTACTAAGTGTGGTGTTTGAGTTGAGTAGAAATTGATATAGGTATCATTTGGTACTTGATTGGGCCGGAGGAGAACTCATTTCCATCAATGACACGCAAACACACTGTTTTTTTCTTTGTGATAAGTGGAATTTTATTTTCAACAGTGAATGTGTGGTCGATGTAATTGGCTGTAGCCCTAGAGTTAATAATCACCTGAATGTCGAGACTGTGATTCTCCCACTGGCAGCGTAGTACATACAGAGGTTATTTAGATGTCTTCTGAGTTTCTCCTGGGGATTAAGTGGTCCCTTCAATAATCTTATGCCCATAGGTTTGGAATGAGCCTTGGTTGAAGCCTTAGTGTATCTGGGTGTGTTGCTAGGTGTGACTGAACACCTAATAGGGTAGTCATTTATGTTTCGTTCCAGTCTCCTTTCCCTTAAACATCTGTCTAAGTTTATACTTAGATTAATTAACTCTTCAAGATAGTCTGGCATGTCAACTTGAGCTAATTCATCTTTAAGGGGGTCGGAGAGACCAAGGCGGGAATTGATTTTTTAAGGATAAGTCATTTCATCCACTGTCTTCAGACCATTTTCTGAAGTCAGTGATATACTCCTCCACTGGCCTCTTTAGTTGCTTAAGTGCTCTCATTGCTGTTTCAGCTGTAAGTTGTTTGTACGGGTCCTCATACAACTGAGACATTGCTTCAAAAAATAGGTCTAAAGACTGTAAGATAGGATCATTGGTCTCAAAGTGAGAGTTCTCCCAAATGCGTGGTTCACCCTTAAGATATTAAATAGTGGTTAATACCTTAGAACGGTCTGTAGGGTATGTTTTGGGTCTCAAGTCAAATAACAATAAACAAGCATTCTTGAACTCCCTGAACAACTTACTCTCACCACTAAACTTTTCAGGGGGGCTGACCTGTAGTTCCGGTTGATTATCTATACGCTGTTTGTCAGCAATTTCATTTATATGGGCTTTTAAGGAGATTTTCCTGTTGTAAGGCTGTGCATGTCTGTGCTAATGTTTCCACCCTTTGAGTGAGTGACTGCACATGAGATACCGAATCTGCTGGATTCATGCTTATCAAGACAATTCTGAGGTTGTATTGTATGACCTAGGAGAACCACATGAACAATGTGTAAGACAATATTTGAACCTCAACTGCAGATTTGGAATTAACCGAATAGTTCTTTAGATATATATCACTTATATATTGTGTAGAGGGTATTATGCTACATGGTTGGTTCAACACTTTCTGAGGTGGAATGCGATCTTATGATACCCAGCATGAGCAGCAGAATCCCTGCAAAGTTTATATGCGGTAAAGCTTATATCTAATCCTCTATTGCTGTCAGGTGGACACGGAGCTATAGACAGCAGTGGAAAAGTAAATTAGCAAACCAATTAGTAAAGAACAGTACTAGTACTACATAAGGTTATACAAAGGAGCAAATGGAGGAAGAGGGAAAGTCAATCTTACTTTATGCAGGAGGAGATGAACGGCTTCAGACTCCCAAAGAAAAGCCATATGTTCCACTGATCAGCTAGCTGGAAGCTAGACTGAATGCTGTTCGAGTGAGCAGCAATGAGGTAGATTGCTTCAAGGTCTGTACAAAACCAGATGGAATGTTGGCGTGTGACGTCACCGCAGAGCGCACTTCAGATGCAGCGTGATGTAAATAGTAGAGGATTTAAACTGTGTAACAGGAGAATGGAGGGTAATGATCTCCAGATAGGAGAGATGAACAAACGGATTGAAAAGTACCCAACAAAGTAATAGAGTATCTTAAAAGTCTTGAAAGTGTAATGGGATTAAATACAGGTGTTGGAAGAATGAGTACCACCCCTTAAAAGCACAGTAGGTAATGTATATTATCATGACATATAGTCAGAGACATATCTACAGAGGTTTCAAATGACAACAGACCCACACCTCTAGGGAGACTATATGACCATGCAATTAGCAGTGAAGACTCCTCCATAGACGAAGTTGGGGCAAAGCCCCATCAGATTTTTTTTAGGAAAATAAAATATAAAGAAATTAAAATAAAAAAATTCTTGCATTTGCAAAGTTCTCTACACACAGGGAGTTTTTGTAATCTGCGTTGTCTGAGAGAACGTTGCTTATGTTCATTCTCTGCCTTTAAGTGATTTCTGATATCAGTTAACATAGGACAAAGAGACAATCTTTTAACTTCCCATTGGGTCAAAGGAGCATGTGGAGGGAGGTGCGCTGAATGCTGCCACTGTGTTTGTTGGAGGAGGGTGGGATACAGCAGGTTAGTGTGTGGGCAATATTCTGATAGTGGTATTTCTCATAATCTTGTAAAAATAATCGCATAGTGTATTAGCGTCATGCAGCATTTTTTTAATGTAGGAGCTGCAAGTAGCATATATCCGCGACCAGCCAGGAGCATGATGTGTATTTTTTCCTACTGTGAACAATCAGTGAACAATCAGATAAGGAACAAGCCTGTGAGAGGTACCTGCATCATTTCTTGACCCTCTAAGGGCACACAGCTTAAAAGGGGCATAAAAGTGCAAAAAATAAATTTCTCTAATGTGTGAGAATTTTATTATTACACTTTTCTTTGTATATAACTGTGTTTAATCCCTGCAAAGCAGAGAAATGCATATAGTTAAAGTTATATCCAGAGTAGCAATGGCCTACTGCAGCCTAGCTATACACATCTGGTGAGCCAATACAATATATGTGCAGACACCAATCACCAGCTAACTCCCAGTAGTGCAATGCTACTCCTAAGCCTACCTAGGTATGCTTTTTAAACAAAGATTGCTAAGAAAAAGAAGTAAATGGAATAATAGAAGTAAATTGAAAAGTCTCTTACAAATTTATGCTTTATCTGACCATGAAAGTTTACATTTGACTTTTGTGTTGATTTATGGAAATTGTTGTCAGGGTATTAAAGATGTCCATCAAAATATTTGTACAAAAAGGCTGCACAAGTGCATATCACCTGGCTTAGACTAAAAAAGAGGAAAGGTTAACTCATAGGGGTAGATTTATCAAGCGTCAGGCGGGCATGATCTGCTGTAGCTGATCATGACCGCTCAACAACATCGCTAAATGCAGACAGCATACACTCCTCGGCATTCATCATTTTGCACAAGCCTGAAACGGAAGTTAAGAAGCAGTGGTCGTAAGCCCGCTGCTCCTTAACTTCTCCGCACCTTCTAGGTGGCGGACTGAATCCATCCTGATCCAATACCGACCATTGATAAAGCTACCCCTCAGTATTTACATATTGTACACTGTGCAAAAGGCACATGAATACAGCTTTTATGATTGGATCTCATTTCTCTGCTTAGTATGTCTGGCTTTTGTATGTGATTCTTTCCTCCCATTTGTCTTATGCTCTGTTCTCTATCACCTCTCTGCCTCATTTATTTTTATTTCAGATTCAGGTAGATCGTATTCCAGTTGAAATATATCACACATTTTATCCACAAAAATCTCCCTCATCTTTTTGGAGCATTTCATAAGAATAATGGTTAAGAGCTTTCTAAAAGAAACATTTGGAACATAATTTATTTCATTATTTGCAAAAACACAAACAGTATTTATTTAACAGAAATTCTTTTTTATTGAAATGATTACCATTGGTGTGAAAATACAGTAAAGGAAAATCATAGATCATTCAAACAGACAAACCAGAACTTACCTTTAGTTTAATTTGGCCGTTCTCATACACAATATATTTATTAGTTCCCACTTTCTTGAAAGTACATAAAAGATTGCCATTCAAAGAGTAGATACTCATTATATATTGGTCTGTAGATTTAAAGCATACAGAATAAAGTTACGGAGATGTAAAAAAAACCATTAATATACTTTTGTACAACATTGATTTCTTATTCATGCAAATCCACTTTGTGAGCTGCTGGTGCAATGCTGAATATGGAGAGTGTATTGCTCTCCGCATTCAGCGAGGTCTTGCGGACCTGATCCGCAGTGTCGCATCAGGTCCACAAGACCTTTATTAAATAGGGGCCATTGCCTTAATTTGGAATATAGTGGCCTTTACCAAATGTAATACTGGCCTCATACTTATGGACAGGAACTTGAAATGTCTTTAAAAGCCCACTCTGCCTCATGCATATGTTTGTAGCAGTAAAAAAGTATAATGGAGACACAACTCAACATCAAAAGAAAGGTTTCTAAAGACCTCTTCAAAGGTGAGCAGAGAATGGGATTTATTATTTAAAAAACAAACATTCATTAGAACGTGCAATTTTTGCATTAGAGACAAGAGCTTGCTATGGGAGCTAAAAAATGCAAGCAGAATGGAGTGCTAATATCACTTAAAGGGATAAAAAGGTCAAAAATTAAATGTGATCAGATGTATTTCAATTTGAAATATAAGCATTTTTGCAATATACTTCCATTAACAAAAATGATTCACATATCCTGTGAGGGCCCAGTATTTAAACACCATGGGGCAAATTTAACAATGTGCGAGCAGACATGATACAAAGAAGCGTATTATGTCCGCTGCACATTGCGGCACATCGATAAATGCTGACAGCATACGCTGTCGGCATTTATCATTGCACCAGCAGTTATTGTGAACTGCTGGAGCAATGCTGACCCCTGCAGATTCACGGCCAATCAGCCGCTAGCAGGGGGTGTCAATCAACCCAATCGCATTTGATCGGGTTGATTTCTGTCCGAAGCCTCAGAGCATGCGGACAAGTTATGGAGCAGTGGTCTTTAGACTTCTTCATAACTTCTGTTTCCAGGGAGCCTGAAGGCTCGCTGGAAACAAGGGGCATCAAGCTCCATACAGAGCTTGATAAATATGCCCCCATGCCTTCTCGGAGGGTAAGCAGTAGCTTCTATGACACATCTATGACATTTACTTATTTAGAAGCAATACACACCACTGCCAACTCTCTGAGCATGCTTTGGGGCCGATTTAACAACCCCCGAATGCATAGGAATGCATCTGTTTCTGTTTGAGCCTTCAGTCTCACCGGAAACAGGAGTTAAGAAGCAGCGGTCTTTAAGACCACAGCTCCTTAACTCGTCCGCCACCTTTGAAGAGGTGGAAAGCAATCTGCCAAAATGAATAAGCCATGTGTAAAAAACTAAGTACACCTTATCATTCAATAGCTTGAAGAACCACTTTTAACAGCAATAACTTGAAGTAATCATTTTCTGTATGACTTTATCAGTCTCTCACATCATTATGGAGGAAATTTTGCCCACTCTTCTTTACAACATTGCTTCAGTTCATTGAGGTTTGCAGGCATTCGTTAATGCACAGTTCTCTTAAAGTCCTGCCACAGCATTTCAATTGGGTTGAGGTCTGGACTTTCACTGGGCTATTGCAACACCTTGATTCTTTTTCTTTTTCAGGCATTCTGTTATAGATTTGCTGGTGTGTTTGGGATCATTGTCCTGTTGCATGACCCGATTTTGGCCAAGGTTTAGCTGTCGGACAGATGGCCTCACATTTGACTCTAGAACACTTTGGTATACATTTTTGTACTTTAGATAATTTAATTTAATTTAGGTAATTGTATTTAATTTAGTTCATTTATTTAATTATAGTGTAGTATTATATGTTAGTGTAACTTAGGTTAGGTTTTATTTTACAGGTAAAATTGTCTTTATTTTAACTAGGTAGTTATTAAATAGTTAATAACTATTTAATAACTATTCTACCTAGTTAAAATAAATACAAACTTGCATGTAAAATAAAAAAAAAATCCTAAAATAGCTACAATGTAACTATTAGTTATATTGTAGCTAGCTTAGGGTTTATTTTAAAGGTAAGTATTTAGTTTTAAATAGGAATAATTTAGTTAATGATAGTAATATTTATTTTGATTTATTTAAATTATATTTAAGTTAGGGGATGTTATGTTTAGGGTTAGACCTAGGTTTAGGGGTTAATAACTTTAATATAGTGGCGGTGACGTTGGGGGCGGCAGATTAGGAGTTAATAAATGTAGGTAGGTGGCGGCGATGTTAGGGACATCAGATTAGGGGTTAATAATATTTAACTAATGTTTGCGAGGCAGGAGTGCGGCGGTTTAGGGGTTAATATGTGTATTATGGTGGCAGTGACTTTGGGAGCGGAAGATTAGGCGTTAATAAGTGTAAGATTAGGGGTGTTTAGACTCAGTGTTCATGTTAGGGTGTTAGGTGTAGACATAAATTTTATTTCCCTATAGGAATCAATGGGGCTGCGTTAAGGAGTTTTACGCTGCTTTTTTGCAGGTGTTAGACTTTTTTCAGCCGGCTCTCCCCGTTGATTCCTATGGAGAAATCGTGCACGAGCACGTTACACCAGCTCACCGCTGATTTAAGCAGCGCTGGTATTGGAGTGCGGTAACGAGCAAAATTTTGCTCAATGCTCACTTCTTGTCTTTTAACGACGGGTTTGTAAAAACTCGTAATACCAGCGCTGCATGTAAGTGAGCGTTGAGTTAAAACTGCTGGTTAGCCCTGCATAGCCTCGTAATCATTGAATTGAAGTTCAATCCTATTGGCTGATTGGAACAGCCAATAGAATGTGAACTCAATCCTATTGGCTGATTGGATCAGCCAATAGGATTGAACTTCAATCCTATTGGCTGATTGGATCAGCCAATAGGATTTTTCCTACCTTAATTCCGATTGGCTGATAGAATCCTATCAGCCAATCAGAATTCAAGGGAAGTCATCTTGGATGATGTCATTTAAAGGAACCTTCATTCTTCGCCTGGACTTTGTTTGAAGAGGATGCTCCGCGTCGGCTAGATAGAAGATGGACCCGCTCCGCTCCGGATGGATGAAGATAGAAGATGCCGTCTGGATGAAGTCTTCTGCCGCTTGGAGGACCTCTTCTGCCCGGATTGGATGAAGACTTCTGCCCCTCTGGAGGTCCACTTGTGCCCGGCTGGGTGAAGACTGCTCAAGGTAGGGTGATCTTCAAGGGAGTAGTGTTAGGTTTTATTAAGGGGGATTAGGTGGGTTTTAGAGTAGGGTTGGGTGTGTGGGTGGTGGGTTTTAATGTTGGGGTAGTATTGAATTTTTTTTACAGGTAAAAGAGCTGATTACTTTGGGGCAAAAAGCCCTTTTAAGGGCTATTTGTAATTTAGTATAGGGTAGGGAATTTTATTATTTTGGGGGGCTTTTTTATTTTATTAGGGGGATTAGATTAGGTGTAATTAGTTTAAAATTTTTTAATTTTTCTTAATTTTCTGTGTTTTAGTGTTTGTTGTTTTTTGTACTTTAGTTTATTTAATTTAATTGTAGGTAATTTAGTAAATTAATTTAATGATAGTGTAATGTTAGGTGTAATTGTAACTTAGGTTAGGATTTATTTTACAGGTAAATTTGTACTTATTTTAACTAGGTAGTTATTAAATAGTTAATAACTATTTAATAACTATTGTACCTAGTTAAAATAAATACAAAGTTGCCTGTAAAATAAATATAAACCCTAAGCTAGATACAATGTAACTATTAGTTATATTGTAGCTATCTTAGGGTTTATTTTATCGGTAAGTATTTAGTTTTAAATAGGATTAATTTATTTAATTGTAGTAATTTTATTTCATTTTATTTAAATTATATTTAAGTTAGGGGGGTGTTAGACTTAGGGTTAGACTTTGGTTTAGTGGTTAATACATTTAATATAGTTGTGGCGATGTTGGGGCTGGCAGATTAGGGGTTAATAAATGTAGGTAGGTGTCGGCGATGTTAGGGATGGCAGATTAGGGGTTAATAAAATGTAACTAGTGTATGCGAGGCGGGAGTGCGGCGGTTTAGGGGTTAATATATTTATTATAGTGGCGGCGATGTCCGGTCAGCAGATTAGGGGTTAAAAATTTTATTTAAGTGTTTGCGATGTGGGGGGGGGGGGGGCTCGATTTAGGGGCTAATAGGTAGTTTATGGGTGTTAGTGTACTTTGTAGCACTTTAGTTAAGAGTTTTATGTTACGGCGTTAGCCCATAAAACTCTTAACTACTGGCTTTTAAATGCGGTAGGAGTCTTGACAGGAGAGGGTCTACCGCTCACTTCTTCCAAGACTCATAAAACCGGCGTTAGGCAAATCCCATTAAAAAGATAGGATACGCAATTGACGTAAGGGGATTTGCGGTAAGCTCGAATCGCGGAAGAAAAGTGAGCGATACACCTGTACCTGCCTGACTCGTAATACCAGCGGGCATTAAAAAGCAGCGTTGGGACCTCTCAACGCTGCTTATGAAGGCTAACGCAAGACTCGTAATCTAGCCGAAAGGATTATATACCACTATTGAGATTTATTTATTTAGGAGGTTGAGTGACAAACTGTCTTGTTTTGCAGTAAAACAAAAAAGAAACACAGATGACAAAAGGCCTCCATTTTTCCTTCAAACTGTTCTCTTATAACATAATGTAGATTGCTTTTCAAGTGTTTTGGTGCCCCTGTTTCCCCGCGAGCCTTCAAGCTTGCCGGAAACAGTAGTTATGAATCAGCGGTCTAAAGACCGTTGCTCCATAACTGGTCCATCTGCTCTGAGGCTGCGAAAATCAATCCGCACAATCCTATACTATCGGGCTGATTGACACCCCCTGCTAGCAGGGGGCGGCATTGCACAAGTAGTTCACAAGAACTGCTTGTGCAATGATAAATGCAGACAGCATATGCTGTTGGTATTTATTGATGTGCGGCGGACATGATACACTACATTGTATCATGTCCGTCTGCACTTTAATAAATCGGCCCCTATATGCCTTCTAAGTAACCTATGAGGCCACTCTTGAACCTACCAGTACTAACCAAAAATGTCAAGCTGTAGGAGGTAGTCCTGAACAATAGGAGACCACTCTTGGGTCTCAAATGGTGAATCTCCATTTTCTTATTTTAAAATATACATAACAGGTTATTGTTCTTTCAGTAGCTCTCATCCTATTGGCTGATTTGAATTTGAAGAATAAAATCAGCCAATAGGATTGCAAGGTACGCCATTTTTAAATGGCTACCTTGCATTCAACATTAGTATACGGCGGTAACTGTATGAAGAGGATGCTCCATGCAGGATGGGATCAGCTTCCAGGATGGCTCCGCTATGCGCCGCCGAGATGACGATAGAAGACGTCCCCGAGATGGATGAGGGCATCGCTGCCTGGATGAAGACTTCTCTCCGCCCGGATGAAGATGGATGTCTGGACTTCAGGAACCGTGAGTAGATATTCTTGGGTTAGAGTTTTTTTTTTTTTCTTTTATTTTGGGTAGGATTTTGTTTTAGATTAGGGCTTTGGGCTTTTGTAAAAGAGCTGAATGCCCTTTTAAGGGCAGTGAAAAAGAGCTGAATGCCCTTTTAAGTGCAATGCCCATTCAAATGCTCCTTTAGGGACAATGGGTATCTTAGGTTTTTTTAGAGTTACGTTTTTTATTTTGGGGGGTTGGTTGGGTGGTGGGTTTTACTGTTGGGTGGACTTTGTATTTTTTTACAGTTAAAAGAGCTGTTTAACTTAGGGCAATGCCCTACAAAAGACCATTTTAAGGGATATTGGTAGTTTATTGTAGGCTTTTTATTTGGGGGGCTTTTTTATTTTTATAGGGCTATAAGATTAGGTGTAATTGTTTTTATTTTTGATAATTTCGTTTATTTTTTGTAAGCATACGCCTAGATTTAGAGTTTTGCGGCCAAAGGGGTGCGTTAGCTACGCGTGCTTTTTTCTGGCCGCACCTTTTAAATACCGCTGGTATTTAGAGTTAACAGAATGGCTGGGTTTTCAGTGCATTAGGCTCCAAAAAGGGAGCGTAGAGCATAATTTAACGCCACTGCAACTCTCGATACCAGCGGTGCTTACGGACACGGCCAGCCTCAAAAACGTGCTCGTGCACGATTCCCCCATAGAAAACAATGGGGCTGTTTGAGCTGAAAAAAAAACTAACACCTGCAAAAAAGCTGCGTTCAGCTCCTAACGCAGCCCCATTGTTTTCTATGGGGAAACACTTCCTACGTCTGCACCTAACACCCTAACATGTACCCCGAGTC
This sequence comes from Bombina bombina, assembly GCF_027579735.1. Taxonomy (NCBI): domain Eukaryota; kingdom Metazoa; phylum Chordata; class Amphibia; order Anura; family Bombinatoridae; genus Bombina; species Bombina bombina. The sequence continues at coordinate 691,452,889 of NC_069504.1, read as the reverse complement.
TAAACACCCCTAACCTTACACTTATTAACCCCTATTCTGCCGCCCCCGCTATCGCTGACACCTGCATATTTTTTTTAACCCCTAATCTGCCGCTCCGTAAACCGCCGCTACTTACATTATCCCTATGTACCCCTAATCTGCTGCCCCTAACACCGCCGACCCCTATATTATATTAATTAACCCCTAATCTGCCCCCCACAACGTCGCCTCCACCTGCCTACACTTATTAACCCCTAATCTGCCGACCGGACCGCGCCGCTATTATAATAAAGTTATTAACCCCTAATCCGCCTCACTCCCACCTCAATAACCCTATAATAAATGGTATTAACCCCTAATCTGCCCTCCCTAACATCGCCGACACCTAACTTCAATTATTAACCCCTAATCTGCCGACCGAATCTCGCCGCTACTGTAATAAATGGATTAACCCCTAAAGCTAAGTCTAACCCTAACACTAACACCCCGCTAAATTAAATATAATTTAAATCTAACGAAATAAATTAACTCTTATTAAATAAATTATTCCTATTTAAAGCTAAATACTTACCTGTAAAATAAACCCTAATATAGCTACAATATAAATTATAATTATATTGTAGCTATTTTAGGATTTAAATTTATTTTACAGGTAACTTTGTATTTATTTTAACCAGGTACAATAGCTATTAAATAGTTAAGAACTATTTAATAGCTAAAATAGTTAAAATAATTACAAAATCAGTAAACAAAAAAGACACAAAAAGTGAGAGTTGCACACTAATAAGTAATTCACTAAAGAACAGGTGCTTCCTAGAGAAATACATATGAAACAACATGAAAAAGGAAGTGGGGATTTCAAAATAAGAAATTCCCAAAAGTCTAGGTAAATCCAGCACAACTGTAAGATTGAATAATAGCACTACAAAAAGCTTATATGTCAAAATCAATACAAATGTTTATTAACCAAATGCACAATACACACATTCACATTCATACAGTGGATCCCACACAAAGCAGTGTTATAAAGTACTGGCCAAAAGGTTATTATCTGGTGCACCAGGGAAAATCAATCAAAAAGCAGTCCGTTTAAGACTTGCAGGTATTTGTAATCCAATAAGTGCAGCGTTAATGCAAAAATTAGATGCAGTTATACAATCCCCGGTGTATGAAGACCAGTTACTTCAGACTTAAACCCCAATAGTTACTGAGTCAATTGGTACTTTAAAGGCATAGCATAGGAGGAGCAATAGAAACACGCGTCTTTGTTCACAGGTGCTGTATTCTTTTAAGGCAGTGATATACGGTGTAAAGATGCGTATAACATATTCTACCTGTATTTGTTCACGCGGTCGCTCCTCCTAGCTGCCTCGTTCATAGAATGTCCAGACATCAGGGGTAAGTCACGGTGAGCAGGGGATCTGCTGTAAAGGCTGCCAAGCACGACGAGTCCAAACGCTCGTTTCGCTCCTTCAGTCAGTGCAGCATGGAGCTTCTTCCAGGTGCTAACGACACCTTGATTACCAGCCTTTTTATTGGATGCCGGTTTCCAGAATCTTTTTCATTTGATGAAATTTATGTCAATCACAATTAGCCGCTGTTACAATGTCTTTACAATTGTTACTTTTAAGTGCAGCTAAATTCAGGATTTCTTAAATAACCAAGGTGAAGTGTTCCATAGCAGAAATTGATTAGATACAATTCAATAATTCAGATACTCACTCACACACACATCCACAACAAATAATATATACAAAATATACTAAAAACAATTTTATTTTAATACACCATTGTGCAATATTTAAAAGACAATGCATAATTATAATGTTATGTGTGTCAAATTACTCTAACAACAAATTTGTGCAATTTAGCTCATCATAGTAGTATATATTTACAATTATAATTTATTTTATTACTTTTGAGATCCCATAATCTCTACATATATGGAAATAAATGGAGATGTGCAGACAAAGTAAGGTATAAGGGATTAACCTAAAAAGGAAGCAAATTCCAATTTTTCATTTAAGCCATTGGGAGATAGGGTGTTTAGTTTATACATCCATCTTGTTTCTTTTTGTAAAAGAATTCTATCAATGTCCCCCCCGCGCATGCTCAGTTTAACTGACTCTATTCCAATGAAGTGAAGTTCATCAATTTTTGATTTGTGAAATTGAGCAAAATGTCTCGCCACTGGGCTGTCAATATTGAAGTCCTTTATATCGTCTCTATGTTCTGTAATGCGGGAGCGTAATTCTCTAAAAGTTTTACCCACATAAAAACATTTACACGAGCAATAGAGAAGATATATGACTCCTTTTGTGGAACAATTAATAAAAGAATTAATTTTATATGTGACTCCTGTATTCGTGCTGAAAGTCTTAGTTTTCTGCACGAATTGACAGCAGACACAGTGATTACAGGGGGAACTGCCGACTATTTTTTGGGCATTGCGTTCTAACCAGTTGGATGTAGGCACTTTGTTAAATTCGCTCTTGACAAGGAGATCTTTCAAATTGTTAGGTCTCCTTGCTGTCATTAGGGGATAATCCCCCACATGTTGGTGTAATGTAGAATCATTAGTCAGCAAATGCCAATTATTATTGAGAATACTTTTAACTTTACTCCAATGGGCATTATATTTGGTAATAAATCTGATTTTAGTGTCTTCCGCATTCTCACTTTTGATGTTCTTTTTATACAGCAGATCTTTTCTTTGATGCTGAGATGCTCTATAGAGTGCTCTTTTTACACATCTTTTTGAGTAGCCTCTCTCCAAAAAACGAGTCGCCATATCTTTTGCCTGTTGTTTAAAGGTTTGGTCTCTAGAGCAAATTCTGCGTAGCCGCAGAAATTGCCCATAGGGGATACCCCTCTTAAGGTTTTCAGGATGATGACTCGTTCCCAAGAGAAGGCCATTAGTTGCAGTCGGTTTTCGGAACACTTCTGTTTCAATTTTACCTTCGTTCTTACTAATTTTTAAGTCCAAAAAATTAATAGTACTAGAATCATAACTACAAGTTAAGAAAATATTTAGATTGTTCTTATTCAGGAGGGAAATAAATTTAAGTAGATCCTCCTCACTGCCATCCCATAGCAGGAGGATATCATCCACATATCTGATCCAGAGGGCTACATGCGCCTCAACTATTTCAGAATGCTCACCAAAAACGATTTGATCTTCCCATCCACCAAGATGTAAACAAGCATAAGTTGGGGCGCATGTAGCCCCCATTGCTGTCCCTTGTTTCTGTTTATAATATTTGCCATCAAAAATGAAAATATTATTTTCCAGAACAAATTTCAAAAGTTCACTTACAAATTTAGAATGTTTGCTATAGCCCACCCCTCTTGTGTTGAGAAATGTTTCACAAGTTGCAATTCCAATAGAGTGGGGAATTGAAGAATATAAGGATTCAACATCCAACGAGACCAAAATGGTCTTGTCAGAGACATTGATTCCATCGAGTTTTTTGATCACATCTGTTGAATCTTGGACAAATGTACGTAAGTAATTTACAAATGGCTGTAAAAATCTATCAACATAGTTACTTATTCCTTCAGTGGGGCCCCCCATCCCAGAAATGATGGGGCGTCCTGGTGGATTTTTAATGGATTTATGTAACTTTGGTATCCAGTAGAAGACTGGTGTTTTAGGTTTATGGCTGTACAAAAAGCCAAACTCTTGGCTTGTAATCAAATTATTTCTACGTGCTTCATTTAATAGAAAAAGAAGTTCATTGTGAGATCTATGAAATTCCTCAAAAGAAGATTTGGTATATTGTGTTTCATCAAGTAATTGCCGCATTGCTTCTTTAATGTAATATTCTTGAGTAAGGATGACAACATTACCCCCCTTGTCGGCCGGTTTTATGACCAATTCCTGATGATTAATCAGTTCTTTAAGGGCTCTACGTTCAGATTTAGTAAGATTATCATTGACAATCTTAGTAGTTTGAACTTGTGTCAACTCCTGGGAGACATTTTGAACAAAAACCGAAATATTTGGAATGGAGGAAAAAGAGGGCATGTAAGTGGATTTTTTCTTTAAATCTGTTTTTGGAAGGATATCCGTAATTTCATTACTCTGTTCATAGAGAAGAGTCTCCAGACAATCCAGAGTATCCCTCTCTTTTCTACAGGCCAGATCTACTTGTATTTTTGGCGTCATTATCTTTTTTAAAGCGAGTTTTCTCGCAAAAAGATGTAAGTCCTTGGTGACTTCGAATAAGTCTAGACTATTAGAAGGGCAAAAACTAAGTCCCTTTTCCAGTACTTTTATGTGTTCGCGATTTAGGGGGAATGAGGAAAGGTTGACAATACCCATTTTATGAGAGGGGGGCTGTGGGCCTAAAAGTGAATCACTTTCCTCTTCTAGTTGTATCTCATGCGATTTCTGGTCATCATATATTGTCCCTGATGTCGTCTGTTCACCCTCCCTCTTCCTTCTCTCCTCTCTTGGGATTGCCCTCCCGTGCCTCCTCCTCCCACCTCGTCTAGTCCTACCCCTAAAGGGTGCATACGTTGATTAATTGAGTCGTTATTTTTATTTTCGCCATCAGAATCCATATCAGAATTATCTGTACCTGAGTCATAATAATTTCTTGTGTTAATTCTATTCCTATATATATAGATTTTATTTCTCCTGTAGTCTTCCTGATCCCTTATTAATTTCCTCCTCTTGCGTGTTTTTAATTCCCCTTGCAATTTTTCTATAAGTTTTTGTGTCTCTTTGTTTAATTTCTCAAATGATGTGTCATTTTCAAATTTGTGCAAACATTCGTACACATCATCCACATCTTTTTTACATTTTTCCAGTTTTTTGCCATCCTCCTCTATTATTAATGCAATCAGATCAAGTGAGCATTTTGTTAATATTTCATTCCATTTGGTTATAAATTCATTATCCGCATCTATACCTCGCAAATTAATGCCGGGGTCTAGGCGGATTCTCAAACCTCTAGGAATTATCTCCATCTTTAAATAGTTAGTAAGACTTTGATGTTCCCATTTAATTTTTATTTGTTTTGTCAGTTTTTTCTTGTACAATTTGAATGCAGAAACAACATCATGTATGGCCTCATCTTCCCCCTCTATCTGCACATCTCCAGTCATTGTAAAGGCTTCATTAATATCAGTAGACCAACGTTCATCCGATAATTTAAATGCCATATTTAAAAGAAATATATGTATATAGGGTCCCAAAATTACGATTTGGCAACAAAGCTTTTAATCATTAAGATAATTTTTATAAAAATGAAACAATGCCTTGTAATTAATATTTTAATAATTTTTAAAAGGTGCAAACTCAGAAACTCCAAGGTAGAAATTACTCTAATTCGGAGCTAATAAATATAGTAAACAAAAAAGACACAAAAAGTGAGAGTTGCACACTAATAAGTAATTCACTAAAGAACAGGTGCTTCCTAGAGAAATACATATGAAACAACATGAAAAAGGAAGTGGGGATTTCAAAATAAGAAATTCCCAAAAGTCTAGGTAAATCCAGCACAACTGTAAGATTGAATAATAGCACTACAAAAAGCTTATATGTCAAAATCAATACAAATGTTTATTAACCAAATGCACAATACACACATTCACATTCATACAGTGGATCCCACACAAAGCAGTGTTATAAAGTACTGGCCAAAAGGTTATTATCTGGTGCACCAGGGAAAATCAATCAAAAAGCAGTCCGTTTAAGACTTGCAGGTATTTGTAATCCAATAAGTGCAGCGTTAATGCAAAAATTAGATGCAGTTATACAATCCCCGGTGTATGAAGACCAGTTACTTCAGACTTAAACCCCAATAGTTACTGAGTCAATTGGTACTTTAAAGGCATAGCATAGGAGGAGCAATAGAAACACGCGTCTTTGTTCACAGGTGCTGTATTCTTTTAAGGCAGTGATATACGGTGTAAAGATGCGTATAACATATTCTACCTGTATTTGTTCACGCGGTCGCTCCTCCTAGCTGCCTCGTTCATAGAATGTCCAGACATCAGGGGTAAGTCACGGTGAGCAGGGGATCTGCTGTAAAGGCTGCCAAGCACGACGAGTCCAAACGCTCGTTTCGCTCCTTCAGTCAGTGCAGCATGGAGCTTCTTCCAGGTGCTAACGACACCTTGATTACCAGCCTTTTTATTGGATGCCGGTTTCCAGAATCTTTTTCATTTGATGAAATTTATGTCATTCACAATTAGCCGCTGTTACAATGTCTTTACAATTGTTACTTTTAAGTGCAGCTAAATTCAGGATTTTGCTGCTGTATAAAAAGAACATCAAAAGTGAGAATGCGGAAGACACTAAAATCAGATTTATTACCAAATATAATGCCCATTGGAGTAAAGTTAAAAGTATTCTCAATAATAATTGGCATTTGCTGACTAATGATTCTACATTACACCAACATGTGGGGGATTATCCCCTAATGACAGCAAGGAGACCTAACAATTTGAAAGATCTCCTTGTCAAGAGCGAATTTAACAAAGTGCCTACATCCAACTGGTTAGAACGCAATGCCCAAAAAATAGTCGGCAGTTCCCCCTGTAATCACTGTGTCTGCTGTCAATTCGTGCAGAAAACTAAGACTTTCAGCACGAATACAGGAGTCACATATAAAATTAATTCTTTTATTAATTGTTCCACAAAAGGAGTCATATATCTTCTCTATTGCTCGTGTAAATGTTTTTATGTGGGTAAAACTTTTAGAGAATTACGCTCCCGCATTACAGAACATAGAGACGATATAAAGGACTTCAATATTGACAGCCCAGTGGCGAGACATTTTGCTCAATTTCACAAATCAAAAATTGATGAACTTCACTTCATTGGAATAGAGTCAGTTAAACTGAGCATGCGCGGGGGGGGACATTGATAGAATTCTTTTACAAAAAGAAACAAGATGGATGTATAAACTAAACACCCTATCTCCCAATGGCTTAAATGAAAAATTGGAATTTGCTTCCTTTTTAGGTTAATCCCTTATACCTTACTTTGTCTGCACATCTCCATTTATTTCCATATATGTAGAGATTATGGGATCTCAAAAGTAATAAAATAAATTATAATTGTAAATATATACTACTATGATGAGCTAAATTGCACAAATTTGTTGTTAGAGTAATTTGACACACATAACATTATAATTATGCATTGTCTTTTAAATATTGCACAATGGTGTATTAAAATAAAATTGTTTTTAGTATATTTTGTATATATTATTTGTTGTGGATGTGTGTGTGAGTGAGTATCTGAATTATTGAATTGTATCTAATCAATTTCTGCTATGGAACACTTCACCTTGGTTATTTAAGAAATCCTGAATTTAGCTGCACTTAAAAGTAACAATTGTAAAGACATTGTAACAGCGGCTAATTGTGATTGACATAAATTTCATCAAATGAAAAAGATTCTGGAAACCGGCATCCAATAAAAAGGCTGGTAATCAAGGTGTCGTTAGCACCTGGAAGAAGCTCCATGCTGCACTGACTGAAGGAGCGAAACGAGCGTTTGGACTCGTCGTGCTTGGCAGCCTTTACAGCAGATCCCCTGCTCACCGTGACTTACCCCTGATGTCTGGACATTCTATGAACGAGGCAGCTAGGAGGAGCGACCGCGTGAACAAATACAGGTAGAATATGTTATACGCATCTTTACACCGTATATCACTGCCTTAAAAGAATACAGCACCTGTGAACAAAGACGCGTGTTTCTATTGCTCCTCCTATGCTATGCCTTTAAAGTACCAATTGACTCAGTAACTATTGGGGTTTAAGTCTGAAGTAACTGGTCTTCATACACCGGGGATTGTATAACTGCATCTAATTTTTGCATTAACGCTGCACTTATTGGATTACAAATACCTGCAAGTCTTAAACGGACTGCTTTTTGATTGATTTTCCCTGGTGCACCAGATAATAACCTTTTGGCCAGTACTTTATAACACTGCTTTGTGTGGGATCCACTGTATGAATGTGAATGTGTGTATTGTGCATTTGGTTAATAAACATTTGTATTGATTTTGACATATAAGCTTTTTGTAGTGCTATTATTCAATCTTACAGTTGTGCTGGATTTACCTAGACTTTTGGGAATTTCTTATTTTGAAATCCCCACTTCCTTTTTCATGTTGTTTCATAATTACAAAATCACCTGTAAAATAAATCCTAACCTAAGTTACAATTAAACCTAACACTACACTATCAATAAATTAATTAAATAAAATACCTACAATTACCTACAATTATCTACAATTAAACCTAACACTACACTATCAATAAATTAATTAAATACAATATCTACAAATAAATACAATGAAATAAACTAACTAAAGTACAAAAAATAAAAAAGAACTAAGTTACAAAAAATAAAAAAATATTTACAAACATTAGAAAAATATTACAACAATTTTAAACTAATTACACCTACTCTAAGCCCCCTAATAAAATAACAAAGTCCCCCAAAATAAAAAAATGCCCTACCCTATTCTAAATTAAAAAAGTTCAAAGCTCTTTTACCTTACCAGCCCTGAACAGGGCCCTTTGCGGGGCATGCCCCAAAGAATTCAGCTCTTTTGCCTGTAAAAAAAACACATACAATACCCCCCCCAACATTACAACCCACCACCCACATACCCCTAATCTAACCCAAACCCCCCCTTAAATAAACCTAACACTAAGCCCCTGAAGATCTTCCTACCTTATCTTCACCATACCAGGTTCACCGATCCGTCCTCGGAAGTCTTGATCCAAGCCTCGAAAGTGTTGATCCAAGCCCAAGCGGGGGGCTGAAGAGTGACGTCCATCCTCGGGCTGAAGTCTGGATCCAAGCGGCGGCTGAAGAAATCCATCATCGGGCTGAAGTCGGAAGTCCATCATCGGGATGAAGTCTTCTATCAAGCCGCATCTTCAATCTTCTTTCTTCTGGAGCGGAGCGGAGCGGAGTGGAGCCATCTTCTTTCCAACCGACGCGGATCCAACCTCTTCAACCGACGCCTACTCGCTGAATGATGGTTCCTTTAAATTACGTCATCCAAGATGGCGTCCCTCGAATTCCGATTGGCTGATAGGATTCTATCAGCCAATCGGAATTAAGGTAGGAAAATTCTGATTGGCTGATGGAATCAGCCAATCAGAATCAAGTTCAATCCGATTGGCTGATCCAATCAGCCAATCAGATTGAGCTTGCATTCTATTGGCTGTTCCGATCAGCCAATAGAATGCGAGCTCAATCTGATTGGCTGATCGGATCAGCCAATCGGATTGAACTTGATTCTGATTGGCTGATTCCATCAGCCAATCAGAATTTTCCTACCTTAATTCCGATTGGCTGATAGAATCCTATCAGCCAATCGGAATTCGAGGGACGCCATCTTGGATGACGTCCCTTAAAGGAACCGTCATTTGTCGGGAAGTCGTCGGAAGAAGAAGATGGGTCCGCGGTGGAGGTCTTCAAGATGGAGCCGGTCGTCATCGGATGAAGATAGAAGATGCCGCTTGGATCAAGATGGTTGCCGGACCGGATCGCCTCTTCTTCCCGTATAGGATGAAGACTTTGGAGCATCTTCTGGACCTCTTCAGCCGCCGGATGATGGATATCTAGCCCCCGCTTGGGCTTGGATGAAGATTTCGGAGCCTGGAACGATCGGTGATACCTGGCATGGTGAAGACAAGGTAGGAAGATCTTCAGGGGCTTAGTGTTAGGTTTATTTAAGGGGGGTTTGGGTTAGATTAGGGGTATGTGGGTGGTGGGTTGTAATGTTGGGGGGGGGGGTATTGTATGTTTTTTTTTACAGGCAAAAGAGCTGAATTCTTTGGGGCATGCCCCACAAAAAGTCCTTTTAAGGGCTGGTGAGGTAAAAGAGCTTTGAACTTTTGTAATTTAGAATAGGGTAGGGCATTTTTTTATTTTGGGGGTCTTTGTTATTTTATTAGGGGGCTTAGAGTAGGTGTAATTAGTTTAAAATTGTTGTAATTTTTTTCTAATGTTTGTAAATATTTTTTTATTTTTTGTAACTTAGTTCTTTTTTATTTTTTGTACTTTAGTTAGTTTATTTAATTGTATTTATTTGTAGGAATTGTATTTAATTAATTTATTGATAGTGTAGTGTTAGGTTTAATTGTAGATAATTGTAGGTAGTTTATTTAATTAATTTATTGATAGTGTAGTGTTAGGTTTAATTGTAACTTAGGTTAGGATTTATTTTACAGGTAATTTTGTAATTATTTTAACTAGGTAACTATTAAATAGTTATTAACTATTTAATAGCTATTGTACCTGGTTAATATAATTACAAAGTTGCCTGTAAAATAAATATAAATCCTAAAATAGCTACAATATAATTATAATTTATATTGTAGCTATATTAGGATTTATTTTACAGGTAAGTATTTAGCTTTAAATAGGAATAATTTATTTAATAAGAGTTAATTTATTTCGTTAGAATAAAATTATATTTAATTTAGGGGGGTGTTAGGGTTAGGGTTAGAATTAGCTTTAGGGGTTAAAAAATTTATTAGAATAGCGGTGAGCTCCGGTCGGCAGATTAGGGGTTAATGTTTGAAGTTAGGTGTCGGCGATGTTAGGGAGGGCAGATTAGGGGTTAATACTATTTATTATAGGGTTATTGAGGCGGGAGTGAGGCGGATTAGGGGTTAATAACTTTATTATAGTAGCGGTGCGGTCCGCTCGGCAGATTAGGGGTTAATTATTGTAGGTAGCTGGCGGCGACGTTGTGGGGGGGAGATTAGGGGTTAATAAATATAATATAGGGGTTGGCGGTGTTAGGGGCAGCAGATTAGGGGTACATAAGGATAACGTAGGTGGCGGCGCTTTGCGGTCGGCAGATTAGGGGTTAATTATTGTAGGTAGCTGGCGGCGACGTTGTGGGGGGGAGATTAGGGGTTAATAAATATAATATAGGGGTCGGCAGTGTTAGGGGCAGCAGATTAGGGGTACATAAGTATAACGTAGGTGGCGGTCAGCAGATTAGGAGTTAAAAAAATTTAATCGAGTAGCGGCGATGTGGGGGGACCTCAGTTTAGGGGTACATAGGTAGTTTATGGGTGTTAGTGTACTGTAGAGCACAGTAGTTAAGAGCTTTATGAACCGGCGTTAGCCCAAAAAGCTCTTAACTACTGACTTTTTTCTGCGGCTGGAGTTTGGTCGTTAGATTTCTAACGCTCACTTCAGCCACGACTCTAAATACCGGCGTTAGAAAGATCCCATTGAAAAGATAGGATACGCAATTGACGTAAGGGGATCTGCGGTATGGAAAAGTCGCGGCTGGAAAGTGAGCGTTAGACCCTTTCCTGACTGACTCCAAATACCAGAGGGCGGTAAAAACCAGCGTTAGGAGCCTCTAACGCTGGTTTTCACGGCTACCGCCCAACTCTAAATCTAGGTGATAGTGTTTTTTATTTTTTGTAATTTAGTGTTTATTATTTTTTGTCATTTTAAATATTTTAATTTTTTTTTAATTTTTTATTTTTTTCCTAGTGTTAGGTTTTTTTAAATTTGTAATTTAGGTTTTAATTGGTAGTTTTTTATTTTATTAGAATAGTTATGTTAATTTATAGTTTAAACTTAGTTTTTTTTTTTATTTCACAGGTAAGTTTTAATTTATTTAAATATAGTTATATTGTAGTTTTAATTTAAAGTTAGAGGGGTTTTAGGTTTAGGGGTTAATAGTTTAATTTAGTGTTTTGCGATGTGGGGCTGGCGTTTTAGGGGTTAATAGGTTTATTTAGTGGCATCGATGTGGGAGGCCAGAGGTTTAGGGGTAAATAGGTTTATTTAGTGGCGGCGCTGTGGGAGGCCGGAGGTTTATGGGTTAATAACTTTATTATAGCGTCGGCGATGTGAGGGAGTGGCATATTAGGGGTTAATCATTTTATTTAGTGGTGGTGATGTTGGGGAGAGGTGGATTAGGGCTTAATAGCTTTTATTAGTGTTGGTGATGTCAGGAGAAGCGGATTAGGGGTTAATAACTTTATTTAGATGTCGGTGATGTCAGGGGTTTATGTTAGGGTGTTAGGTTTAAACATAACTTTTTTCCCCCATAGACATCAATGGGGTTGCGTTATGGAGATTTTTCATTCCACGATCGCAGGTGTTAGTTTTTTTTTCTAACATTCTCTCCCTATTGATATCTATGGGGGAAAGTGTGCACAAGCACGTCAACTCAGCACTTGGATTTTTTGCGGTATGGAGCTTAATACCACCATATCGCACGCACAAGGAGGCTTTTCAGTAACTCGTAATGGCAGCGCTATGGAGAGTGAAATAACGCAACTTTTTGGCGTTAGTTTCGCGCCCTGTTCAGCGCAAAACTCATAATCTAGGTGTGAGAGAATAGTTAAAAGCTTTTTTAATTTTACTAATCTAGAAAGGGAGCTTAGCGAAATTACCATGAGACCTATAGATGGGCCTTATGAATTAGCAACAAGGGTTTTAATTTGCTGTGATATGCCAGCCACAGATTCAAATGTTTTGGGGGTCACCAGCTCACATACAAAGGGTACTTGATGCTTTCCCAAGAAAATGTCAGGAGTTTGGAGGTGGTACTAGCAAGAGCTGAAAAGGGGTGGATTGATTACCCAAACACCCATCATGCAATTTCAGTTGCGAAACAGTCAATGGAGAATAATCAGAGATATACATACGGGAACCACAAAGATTTAACAGGAAGAATAATTTCACCAGGCATCGTACATGTAATCAAACAACTGCAAGGAACTGGTGTCAGCTGAATTTAAATGATGATGTAAAAATAAATAAAAGAGAAAATAGTGATGACAATCTGAAGATAAGAACAGATGATTGAAGGAATAATGGAAATATGGGTTTCTGTGAACGCACGCAACACAAGAGAATGAAGGGAGAAACTGTGTTTCTAAAGAAACAGCTTGCTGAAGAGTTCAATTTGAACGATTCATGGTTTTTAACATGCTTGTTTGCAGTAGATATTGTTATTTAATGTGGGTTTTTTATTTTAAGCTTAGTCAATAGTGATGTTGCAAATAGTTTGCCGGCGAATAGTTCCCGGCGAACACAGCATGTTCGCGTTCGCCTCGGCGGGCGAACATATGCGATGTTCGATCCGCCCCCTATTCGTCATCAGTGGGTAAACTTTGACCCTGTACCTCACAGTCAGAATACACATTACAGCCAATCAGCAGCAGACCCTCCCTCCCAGACCCTCCCACCTCCTGGACAGCATCCATTTTAGATTCATTTGGAAGCTGCATTCTTAGTGAGAGGAGGGACAGTGTAGCTGCTGCTGATTTAATAGGGAAATCGATAGCTAGGCTAGTGTATTCAGTGTCCACTACAGTCCTGAAGGACTCATCTGATCTCTGCTGTAAGGACAGCACCCCAAAAAGCCCTTTTTAGGGCTAGAACATCAGTCTGTTTTTTTTTTTTTCCTGTGTAATCTAATTGCAGTTGCCTGCCTGCCAGCGTGTGTGTCAGGCTCACAGCGTATACTGTGCCCACTTGCCCAGTGCCACCACTCATATCTGGTGTAACAGTAGTGTACATTTAAAAAAAACAACACTTTTTTGACTGTGAAATAATAGCAGACAGCTGCCAGTACCCAAGATGGACGCCAATAAGGCAGATGGGGAGGGTTAGAGAGCTGTTTTGGGGGGGATCAGGGAGGTTGGGGGCTAAGGGGGGATGCTACACCACAGCATATGTTAATATGCTAAAAAATATAAAAATAAAATAAAAAACCTTTTACTTAAGATGGCGGGGACAATTGTGGGGTGGGGGAGGGAAAGGAGCTGTTTGGGAGGGATCAGGGGGTCTGATGTGTCAGGCTGATCTCTACACTAAAGCTAAAATTAACCCTTCAAGCTCCCTACAAACTACCTAATTAACCCCTTCACTGCTAGCCATAATACACGTGTGATGCGCAGCAGCATTTAGCGGCCTTCTAATTACCAGAAAGCAACGCCAAAGTCATATATGTCTGCTATTTCTGAACAAAGGAGATCCCAGAGAAGCATTTACAACCATTTGTGCCATAATTGCACAAGCTGTTTGTAAATAATTTCAGTGAGAAACCTAAAATTGCGAAAAAATTTAAGTTTTTGTTTAAATTTGATCGCATTTGGCGGTGAAATGGTGGCATTAAATATACCAAAATGTGCCTAGATCAATACTTTGGGTTGTCTACTACACTACACTTAAGCTAAAATTAACTCTACAAGCTGCCTACATGCTCTCTAATTAACCCCTTCACTGCTGGGTATAAAACACGTGTGGTGCGCAGTGGCATTTAGCAGCCTTCTAATTACCAAAAAGCAATGCCAAAGCCATATAAGTCTGCTATTTCTGAACAAAGGGGATCCCAGAGAAGCATTTACAACCATTTATGCCATAATTGCATAAGTTGTTTGTAAATAATTTCTGTGAGAAACCTAAAGTTTGTGAAAAAGTGAACAATTTTTTTTTATTTGATCGCATTTGGCGGTGAAATGGTGGCATGAAATATACCAAAATGGGCCTAGATCAATACTTTGGGTTGTCTACTACACTACACTTAAGCTAGAATTAACTCTACAAGCTCCCTACATGCTCCCTAATTAACCCCTTCACTGCTGGGCATAAAACACGTGTGGTGCGCAGTGGCATTTAGCAGCCTTCTAATTACCAAAAAGCAACGCCAAAGCCATATAAGTCTGCTATAATGGCATGTCTGGCACACAGTGTTGGGGCAAGGGTCCATCTGACCACTGATACCTGGTCTGCAAAGCATGGTCAGGGCAGGTATATCACCTACACTGCGCACTGTGAAGCGGGCGTAACCCTTACACTACCTGATCAATACAACATCATACCTGATGTTTTAAAGCACGTTATTCCAAACAATTTAGGAATGTTAGGTGATTTATGCCCTTTATGGATTAAAACAAGACTCTGCATCAACTATGTAATTTTCCATGGGAGTTTTGCCATGGATCCCCCTCCAGCATGCCACAGTCCAGGTGTTAGTGCCCTTGAAACAACTTTTCCATCACTATTGTGGCCAGAAAGAGTCCCTGTGGGTTTTAAAATTCGCCTGCCTATTGAAGTCTATGGCGGTTCGCCCGGTTCGCCCGTTCGCGAACTTTTGTGGAAGTTCGCGTTCGCCGTTCGCGAACCCAATTTTTTAGGTTCCCGACATCACTATTAGTCAAGATTTTGTTTAAGTTGTTTTCTTTAAGGTTTGAATATGCCATGATATTTTGAATGCATAGATATTTGGTGCCATTTTTATAATAACAAAGGATTATATACCACTATTAAACAAAAAAGAAAAACAGATGGAAGACAAAAGGCCTCCATTTTTCCTTCAAATTGTTCTCTTATAATATAATGTAGATTGCTTTTCAAGTGTTTTGGGGATTGTTTTAACTATCTAATTCTGATGGTGGAATTAGACAAATGTATAAATATAAAACATATAACAATAAAAGAGTTAAATAGGGTATTAGCCCCAAAACAGTATAATGTATATAGTGTAAGCAGCATGTTAAAGTGGTAGGCAATTGGGATGCTGCAATGATAGCTGCACATCCTAACTAGAAGTTATGTAAAGTTAATATTAGTGAATGTTGGTTCCATTACAGGTAAGGAGTGCTGCAGGGCATACAAGATTTCCCATTAAATATGTGTGCCTGGAGTTTAATCTCATTTCATTTTATAGAGGGTTCCGGAAAAAAAACAAAATTGTTTCAAAGAGAGAAGATAGCCAAAGTACGTGTAAGAAAAGATGAAAGCAAAGAACTGCTGTGAACCATGATAATTTTTGCTTTACAGGCACACTACCCATCTTCAACCCCAATACCAAAAAAGTGAGGACAGTGTGAAAAATGCAAAAAAAATAACAAAAAGACTCATTTGAAAATTCAGTTCACATTGTACTATATTGAAAACACATTCGCCTAGATTACGAGTTTTGTCGGTAATGGTGTGCGGTGCTAACGAGCAGTTTATGTTCACCGCTCACCTACAGACAACGCTGGTATTACGGGTTTTTTCAAACCCAGCGTTAACCGCAGAAAAGTGAGCGGAGAGCAAAATTTTGCTCCACATCTCACCTCAATACCAGCGCTGTTTACGGTAGCGGTGAGCTGGCTAAACATACTCGTGTACGATTTCCCCATAGGAAGCAATGGGGAGAGCCGGCTGAAAAAAAACCTAACACCTGCAAAAAAGCAGCGTAAAGCTTCTAACGCAGCCCCATTGATTCCTATGGGGAAATACATTTATGTCTACACCTAACACCCTAACATGAACCCAGAGTCTAAACACCCCTAATCTTACGCCCCTGACATTGCCGACACCTGCATTTTATTATTAATCCATAATCTTCCTCTCCGGACACCGCCGCCACCTACATTATATGTATTAACCCCTAATCTGCTGCCCCCAACATCGCCAACACCTACATTATATTTATTAACCCCTAATCTGCCACCCCCAATGTCGCAGCAACCTACCTACACTTATTAAACCCTAATCTGCCGCCCCCAACGTCGCTGCCACTATATTAAAGTTATTAACCCCTAAATCTAAGTCTAACCCTTACCCTAACACCCCCTTACTTAAATATAATTTAAATAAATCTAAATAAAATTATTACAATTAACTAAATTATTCCTATTTAAAACTAAATACTTACCTATAAAATAAACCCTAAGCTAGCTACAATATAACTAATAGTTACATTGTAGCTATTTTAGGATTTATTTTTATTTTACAGGCAACTTTGTATTTATTTTAACTAGGTACAATAGTTATTAAATAGTTATTAACTATTTAATAGCTACCTAGTTAAAATAAAGACAAATCTGTAAAATGAAACCTAACCTAAAATACAATTACATCTAACACTATACACTATAATTAAATGAATTCCCTAAATTAACTACAATTAAATACAATTAAATACAATTATCAAAAGTACGAAAAAAAACCCCCACTAAATTACAGAAAATAATAAAACAATTCTTGGCTGATTGGAGCAGCCAATAGGATTGAGGTCACATTTTATTGGCCAATAGGATTTTTTCTACCTTTATTCCGATTGGCTGATAGAATTCTATCAGCCAATCGGAATTGAAGGGACATCATCTTGGATGACGTCATTTAAAGGAACCTTCATTCAGTCGTCGGATGAAGAACGAAGAGGATGCTCTGCGTCGGATGTCTTGAAGATGGACCCGCTCCGCGCTGGATGGATGAAGATAGAAGATGCTGCCTGGATGAAGACTTCTGCCCATCTGGAGGACCTCTTCTGGCCGGCTTGGATGAAGACTTCTGCCCGTCTGAAGGACGACTTCGCCCGGCTTTGTGGAGGACTTCGGCACGGTTGGGTGATGACTTCTCAAGGTAGGATGATCTTCAAGGGGTTAGGTTTTATTAAGGGGGGATTGGGTGAGTTTTAGAATAGGGTGTGTGGGTGGTGGTTTTAATGTTGGGGGGGTATTGTACTTTTTTTTACAGGTAAAAGAGGTGATTACTTTGGGGCAATGCCCCGCAAAAGGCCCTTTTAAGGGCTATTTGTAATTTAGTATAGGGTAGGGCTTTTAATTATTTTGGGGGCTTTTTTATTTGATTAGGGGGATTAGATTAGGTGTAATTAGTTTAAAAAACTTGTAATTATTTTATTATTTTCTGTAATTTAGTTTTTTTTTTTTTCGTACTTTAGATAATTGTATTTAATTGTATTTAATTGTAGTTAATTTAGGGAATTAATTTAATTATAGTGTTTTGTTAGATGTAATTGTAACTTGGTTACGTTTTATTTTACAGGTAAATTTGTCTTTATTTTAACTAGGTAGCTATTAAATAGTTAATAATTATTTAATAATTATTGTACCTAGTTAAAATAAATACAAAGTTGCATGTAAAATAAAAATCAATCCTTAGATAGCTACAATGTAACTATTAGTTATATTGTAGCTAGCTTAGGGTTTATTTTATAGGTAAGTAATTAGTTTTAAATAGGAATAATTTAGTTAATTGTAGTAATGTTATTTAGATTTATTTAAATTATATTTAAGTTAGGGGGGTGTTAGGTATAGACTTAGATTTAGGGGTTAATAACTTTAATATAGTGGCGGCGACGTTGGGGCGAAAGATTAGGGGTTAATAAATGAAGGTAGGTGTCGGCGATGTTAGGGACGGCAGATTAGGGGTTAATAAAATTTAACTAGTGTTTGCGATGCGGGAGTGCAGCAGTTTAGGGGTTAATAAATTTATTATAGTGGCGGCGATGTCCGGTTCGGCAGATTAGGGGTTACATTTTTTTTTTAGTATTTGTGATGTGGGGGGGCCTCGGTTTAGGGGTTAATAGGTAGTTTATGGGTGTTAGTGAACTTTTTAGCACTTTAGTTAAGAGTTTTATGTTACGGCATTAGCCCATAAAACTCTTAACTACTGACTTTAAAATGCGGTACCAGGCTTGACAGGAGATGGTGTACCGCTCACTTTTTGTAAGACTTGTAATACTGGCGTTATGCAAGTCCCATTGAAAAAATAGGATACGCAATTAACGTAAGTGGGATTTGCGGTATTTACGAGCATGGCCGAAAAAGTGAGCGGTACACCTGTACCTGCAAGACTCGTAATACCAGCGGGCGTTAAAAAGCAGCGTTGGGACCTCTCAACGCTACTTTTTAAGGCTAACGCAAGACTCGTAATTCAGCAGATTATTAACACATTATTTGATGTTTAATGCATTTTTTAAAATATACACTCATTTCAAATCTGATGACTGCAACACCTCCCAAAAAGTTGGGACAGGCGACTGTTTACCACTGTATAACATCACCTTTCCTTTTAATGACACTTATTAAGCATTTGGGCATGGAAGACGCCAGTTGGTTTAATTTTGCAAGCTGAATTATCCCCCATTCATACATGTCTTTTGCTGTGCAACTGTACGGGGCCTTTGTTGCCTTATTTTGTGCTTCATAATGCACCACAAAGTCTCAATTGGAGACAGGTCAGGACTGCAGGCAGGCCACCCGCACTGGTTTCCTTGGCAACCTTACTAACGTTATCTAGTCTACCCTGTGATAGGTTTGCTACCACACCCCCTGGTATTTTGACTAACCAATAGGCTAACAGCATATGATGCCATAGAGGGGCATTTTTTGTCCGGAATCACCCTCTCTTGGTTGGACCCTGTGCGCTGCCTGGGAGGAGTGATTCAAATATGTTATAGACTTTCCCTCGACTGTAAGCACCGTTCTACTAATAGATTCACTTTTAATTCACGTCATGGAGGGGCATTTTACCCTATGTCCGCCCTGATTGGTGCTAACGTCATAAAAGAGGTTGGTTAACTCCGGCATGCTTTTGTGTACATACGGGGATTAATCTCACATCAGGGAGTGTGTGATATTGTGAAACTTGTTCGATTAGCGATTATATGTTATTATGAGAGAATATTTGAATTTTTTTAAATGTATGCCGACTTAAGCTTTCCTGAGTACTCTCACTCTTCAATGGTGAGTTACTATGTTTAAAGTTAGAGAGGGCGGTCGATTCCAAGCTCTTATCTGATGTGCTATAATGTTGCAAAGGGGGGGGTGTTTTTAATAATGATTCTGATTAGTCATGTGTCCTTTTACATGTAGCAGCAGTTTGTTTGTTTTGTATAGCCTGAGGAAACGTTGCAGTGCCACTGAGAAACACGTTGCTGTGTTTTTAATAAGTTTTAATAAAACTTTTAAACTTGATCCTGCTGCTGCATTCATTATCTGTGTGGACAGGATATTTGAATTTTCCTGCTGGGACTCCCTGATTCATCTTTACTGCTAGTACCCTCTGGATCCCTGGACTCCTGTGATTTCTGGACGAGGATCGCCCTTGTTGCTGCTGTGCTGTTGTGAGTCTGCCAGACGACTCTTAGGATCCGGCCTACCTGTTGAGCACTCTTAGTGCTTTGTATCACGTGAGTAGGTCTGATCTATTTTTATTCCTGCTTGCATGATTTATTGATCTGTACCATGAGGCACATTCTATCTTTTTGCATCTTAGAATTTTTGCAATATACTTCCATTAGCAAAAATACTTCTAGTACAAGTTATTCTCAGAGAGCTGACTGTGGTGTGTATTGCTTCTGAAGATGTAATCTGTGTCATACAAGCTACTGCTGACTCTATGAGAAGATGTGGTGTTTGAATACTGGTGCACAGGCCCCAAAATGCTTCTATTTCAAATTGAAATGCACCCATGCACATTTTTCAACTTTCTATCCCTTTAAGCCCTTTATGCTAGCTAGAGTTATCCTGTATCAATTGTACTTGTTTTTTTTTGTTTTTTTCTCATCCCAACATATGCTTGATTTCTTATACATTTTTTAGCAAAAGAAAAGGGACAAACCATTCAGTTGTGTTGTAACTATATAGTAAACACATAGTTTAGTGATGGTTTAGTGGTTTTACCATAAAATTAACATTAGGCCTCCTAAAAATAACCACTAAACTTAGCCCACAAACCAGCAACCACAAGACTCCTCCTCTGAATATTTGAAATCAATCAGTTAATCTAGAAAGGCTGTATAATAGTAGAAAGATGTAACAGCAAGAAGAAGATACTGTGGTGTGCTGGATGAGTATTGTGGATGCTGGAAGGAGGCTTTGGACAATAAATGTAAATATGTTGTTGTTTTTTTGTTTAATATGTTTTTTTTATTATTTAAAGTATCATATCTATACATATATATTATCTTATATATAGTGATAGAGTGCTAGGCAAAGTTGTGGATGGGGTGTATTTAGGATGCAGTGTTTTAAGTCACTACTTTGCTATGTGGTATAATGCAGACAGCCCCTGACTGTGTTTAAACTAACCTTGCTGATTATTGTGTATTAAGGGTTCCCTGGGGTGGAGTATTTGGTAGGGAAGGGTGGGCCTATTCTCCCCCCACTATCAGGGTAATTGAATGAACCAGATCCAGTCCAGGTTTTACTGGGTTATTTCTCGCTAAGTTAATGAGTCTGATTAATCTCAGCTGGAGTGTGCTGAGGCTATAAAGGTATTATTAAGTAACAGTGACGTGCAGTCATAGGAGGCAGGTGAGGCAGCGCCTCACCTGTCCTCTCTGTGTAATTACACTTTTTAAAGACTTTAATTAAATTAAAAAAAACGTTATTAAAAAAAAAAGTTTTTATATTTTTTTTGTGCATTAAATGTACCCCCCCTAACCCCCCACCCCCGCCAATCATGACTCGGTCAACATTTTTCACAATAAGGCTCAAAGGCTGCCTAATTGTGCAAAGAAGGAGAGGCTGTGTGTGAGCCGTTCAGCTCGCCTCCCCTAGTTTGCGCAATATTATGGATGTCATCGTATAAGCAGCTGCTACTAGACTGCCCCCAGTGGCGCTTAATGCGCTGAAATCTCTGTTCCAGCCAATGGCTATACCGCTGTTATCGCTCCCATAGAGGCTGCTCTCTAAGCGCCTCGGAGGAGTCGGAGCCAATCAGCGCCCAGCTCTCTTATGTAGGAGCATGGGCGCTGCTGCTGAGCCGACACTGGTGCGGAGTCGCGGACTGAGATGAGCAGTCACGTGTTGGTGAGCTCTCTCTCATTACAGACTGTAGACGTGACGTGTGCAGTGGAATTCTGACCGGGACGCTAACCTTAAACATTCAGAGGCAGAAAGGCAATTTCAACAGTGTCCTTTGGTCAGATTTCTTATGAGAGTCACAACTATCTAATCTAATGGCAGAACAGCAGATCATCATCGGAAAGAATCCAGTCGCAGAGAGCAAATTCATGGTCCTTCCTTTCTGGGCTCCTAGAAACTCGTTGGAAAGAAGTCCGTGCCATCCAAGCTGCAATGAGTGAGCTTAAGCATAGCCATCATGATAGGGAAGTAAGTAAATCGAAAAGAGGAGAAAATCAGGGGGTTCAGAGCGCTGAAGGTCAGTTCTGTCTAATAATGATAATTTTAACTAAGTAATATCTAAAATATGTTATAAATAGAGTAGACAGGAAGGGGTTAACAAAGCAGGAGAAAGCTTGTAGAGGCATCCATGTGAGATTCTACTAGACAGCTGCTTCTAAGAAATTACCAGTGCCTGACAAATTGCAAAAACCAGGGAGCCAGTGCTCCTTAAAATTATGCATCTGGGACACTAATGTTTTGGGTTAATAAACATATATCTAGGGGTAAAAAATGTTTTAAAATCAAATTACTTGTCCAGAACAAGTGAATTAGTGGAAATTTCCAGCCCATCATACAGTTATACTTATGTTTATTTCTTTGCTTTTAAATGTATTTCTGTCAGAAATACATTTAAAAGCAAATAAATAAACATAAAATTTTCTGACTCCTTATTGGCTCATTGTATGCATGTTTAAAGTAAACCCCTGATCTACACAGCTTCAAGTTCAAGCACAAATGGGCAATACTATAGCTAGTTAGTGCATTAGATCCCCCAACCTTCTGTGACTGGATCTAATGAGAGTTGCCTTGTTCTAAGCTCACTTATACAGTATGTTTTTGGAAGTTTTGATTATCTTGAAGAATGATGTGGTTTAACTTTGTTTTTAACTCCCTTTGATAAATGGCAGGTCTAAATTAGAACTCCCATTACCATTAGTATCTTTTTATTTATACCAGAGACTTAAGATGTGCAGAAAACATTGTCAAATTGGTTTCTGCTTTATGTAGTTTATCATTTACTAATTTGCTAATCATACTGCATTAATGTCTGGTAGGATAAGTATATATTTTTTTGCTTCAGTTCATAATGTGCAAAAAGCTTTAATGGTTCCTTAGTGCCAAAGGAA